>NC_090324.1:16072241-16372241 GCF_040869045.1 Eurosta solidaginis
TTAGCCAGATACCAAAAATTATCGATTTAGGAGAACATTTATATTGAGTTATAACAATTTATAGACTTTGCACCAGAGGTTTAGAGAGATTGAGGGGGGGGGGGGGGGGGGGAGCAAGAGACGGAGGGTGTCACTGCTCACTTGGTAAGCCCTCGACTTATTTTGCCCATTTAGTTTGTAATATTGGTTAAGGTCAGTATACGTAAAGTTATAATGTGTAAAAATTATTAACTAGAAATGATGCCGGAAGGTATCTCAAATGCTCCCGAAAAAGTCCTGAAATGACCCCGACGGGATCCCGGAAGGTTAATCAAATTATCCCGAAATAATACAGAAAAAGTCACGAAATTACCCGGTCTGATTTCCGGACGGATCCCAAAAAACATCCAGAAATGATCCCGGAAGGGTATCCGAATGATCCCGACATAGTCCCGAAATCCATCCAGAAATGATCCCGGAAGGATTCCCAATTTATCCCGAAATAATTCCAAAGAGTACCGAAATGATCCCGAAATTACCCTGACGAGATCCATACATATTCCGAAAACCATTCAGAACTAATGTCGGAAAGCTCCCCAAATGAAGCCGAAATAATCCAGAAAAAGTTCCGCAATAACCCCGACGGGATTCCGTAAACCATCAAGAAATGATCCCGGAAGGATCCCCAAATGACCCCGGAATACTCCGAAAAAGTCCCTAAATAACCCTAATGGGATCCCGGACAAATCCTGAAAACCATCAAGAGATGATGCCGGAAGGGTTCCCAAATGATCCAGAAATAGTCCCGAAAAAGTCTCGAAATAACCCTGAAAGTATCCTGGACGGATCCCGAAAACCATTCAGAAATGATGCCGGAAGGGTCCCCAAATGATTCTGAAATAGTCCCCAACATGACCTTGACGGGATCTCGAAAACCATCCAGAAATGATCCCGGAAGGATTCCCAATTTATTCCGAAATAATTCCAAAGAGTCCCCAAATGATCCCGAAATTACCCTGACGAGATCCATACGTATTTCGAAAACCATTCAGAACTAATGCCGGAAAGCTCCCCAAATGAACCCGAAATAATCCAGAAAAGTTCCGAAATAACCCCGACGGGATTCCGTAAACCATCCAGAAATGATCCCTGAAGGATCCCCAAATGACCCCGGAATACTCCGAAAAAGTCCCTAAATAACCCTGACGGGATCCCGGACAAATCCCGAAAGCCATGTAGAAATGATGCCGGAAGAGTTCCCAAATGATCCAGAATTAGTCCCGAAAATGTATAGAAATGACGGAGGGTGTCACTGGTCACTTGGTAAGCCCTCGACTTATTTTGCCCATTGAGTTTGTAATATTGTTGAAGGTCAGTATACGTAAAGTTATAATGTGTAAAAATTATTAAAAAGTAATTGTTCGAAGTGTCGTGGAACCCCCGCCCCTTTCCATTTTCGAAAGAATTTCGCCAGTAGACTATTGTCTAACTGTGTCCCAAATTTCATCAAAATCCGTGTAGCCGTTCTGGCGTGATGCAGTCATAGAGACGAAAAAACAGAATAATTAAATTATAGCTCTACCTAGGGGGCGGGGACCATCCCCCTTTTCAAAAAAATATTGCTAGTAGATCCTTCTAGACTATATGTGTGCCAAACTTCATCCAAATCCGTCCAGCCGTTCTGGCGTGATTGAGGTACAACGACAAACGTCTGGACATACAAACATCCAAACAACCAAACTTTCCCATTTATAATTTTACTGGACTTTACCCGCGGCCCCGTCCGAGTTATCTGTTTAAAAATTATTTTGGTCAATGTATTTTATTTTTGTAATAGAGTAAAAAAAATATTTAAATGAGCTGATAACCTGAAAGGCAAGCTTACGTGAATAAAACAATACAGTTTTTTCGATTTAAAAAAATAAATTTTGTTTTTAAGTTAAATTAATTGATCTGACAGAGGTGAAAGAATTACTTATTCATAAAACAAAGGAGTGAAACTACAATTAGCTAAAACCAAGGAGAATTTTTTAGATAAAAATAGTGTTGCTTTTTCGAGTATTTAGTTGGTTAAAATATTACAAAACGAGTAAATATAGTTATAACAGTTTGCTACAGGATTCATTTAAAACAAGTAAGGAAGGTTAAGTTCGAATGTAACCGAACATTACATACTCAGTTGAGAGCTATGGTGACAACATAAGGGAAAATAACCAAGTAGGAAAATGAACCGAGGGTAACCCTGGAATGTGTTTGTATGACATGTGTATCAAATGAAAGGTATTAAAGAGTATTTTATGAGGGAGTGGGCCATAGTTCTATAGGTGGACGCCATTTAGGGATATCGCCATAAAGGTGGACCAGGGCTGACTCTAAAATTTGTTTGTACGATACGGATATCAAATGAAATGTGTTAATGAGTATTTTAAAAGGGCGTGGGCTAAGTTCTATAGGTGGACGCCTTTTCGAGATATCGCCATAAAGATGGACCAGGGGTGACTCCAGAATGCGTTTGTACAATATGGGTATCAAACGAAAGGTGTTAATGAGTATTTTAAAAGGGCGTGGGCTAAGTTCTATAAGTGGACGCCTTTTCGAGATATGGCCATAAAGGTGGACCAGGGGTGACTCTTGAATATGTTTGTACGATATGGGTATCAAATTAAAGGTGTTAATGAGGGTTTCAAAAGGAAGTGGTGGTAGTTGTATCGGTGGTAGCCTCTTCGAGATATCGCCATAAAGGTGGAACGGGGGTGACTCTAGAATGCGTTTGTACAATATGGGTATCAAACGAAAGGTGTTAATGAGTATTTTAAAGGGAGTGGGCCTTAGTTCTATAGGTGGACGCCTTTTCGAGATATCACCATAAAGGTGGACCAGGGGTGACTCTAGACTTTGTTTGCACGATATGGGTATCAAATGAAAGGTGTTAATAAGTCTTTTTAAAAGGGAGTGGGCCTTAGTTCTATAGGTGGTCGCCTTTTCGATATATCGCCATAAAGGTGGACCAGGGTTGACTCTAGAATATGTTTGTACGATTTGGGTATCAAATGAAAAGTGTTAATGAGTATTTTAAAAGGGCGTGGGGCTTAGTTCTATAGATGGACGCCTTTACGAGATATCGCCATAAAGGTGCACCAGGGGTGACTCTAGCATGTGTTTGTGCGATATGGGTATCAAATTAAAGGTATTAATTAGGGTTTTAAAAGGGAGTGGTGGTAGTTGTATATGTGAAGGCGTTTTCCAGATATCGAGCAAAATGTGGACCAGGGTGACCCAGAACATCATCTGTCGGATACAGATAATTTATTTATATATGTAATACCACGAACAGTATTCCTGCCAAGATTTCAAGGGTTTTTTATTTCACCCTGCAGAACTTTTTCATTTTCTTCTACTTAATATGGTAGGTGTCACACCCATTTTAAAAAATTTTTTTCTAAAGTTATATTTTACGTCAATAAACCAATCCAATTACCATGTTTCATCCCTTTTTTCGTATTTGGCATGAATTATGGCATTTTTTTTCATTTTTCGTAATTTTCGATATCGAAAAAGTGGGCGTGATCGGATTTCGGCCATTTTTTATACCAATACAAAGTGAGTTCAGATAAGTACGTGAACTGAGTTTAGTAAAGATATATCCATTTTTGCTCAAGTTATCGTGTTAATGGTCGAGTGGAAGGACAGACGGTCGACTGTGTATAAAAACTGGGCGTGGCTTCAACCGATTTGGCCCTTTTTCACAGAAATAAGTTATCGTCCTAGAATCTAAGCCCTTACCAAATTTCACAAGGATTGGTAAATTTTTGTTCGACTTATGGCATTAAAAGTATCCTAGATAAATTAAATGGAAAGGGGCGGAGCCACGCCCATTTTGAAATTTTCTTTTATTTTTGTATTTTGTTGCACAATATAATAACTGGAGTTAAATCTTGATATAATTTACTTATATACTGTAAAAATTGATTTGTTTTATTTTAATTATTTGTCAATATTTCGACTTCACTCTGAAGTCATCATCAGGACTGACTGCAAAAAACAATACGTAATTTTAATAATAAAATAAAAACATTCATTTATGCATCGACACCACTTACATCTTCAAATGCGCTTTCAAGACTAACATTTAACATAACAATTATAAAAAGAAACAGCGATTAAAAATCTAAACAAACAGAGTAAACAAATGAAAAACCGTAATTGTAAACAAAAACTATAAAACAACAAATTGTTAGACGGCGAATAGTACATCGATACATACATATATATTTGGCATTACAGTGTTGTTGTGAAACGGAGACGAAAACTTTTTATGTTTGTGCGGGTCTGTAAAAATGCATCACATGCTTTTGTTGTTTTTTATAAGGTTGCGGTAGACGTGAGAACAATTCGCGATGTCCGTTTTGAAATTCATCCTCTTATTATTAGGGGTGTCCACTATATGAAGCATTTATAATGTGAAGCGTTTGTTATAATTTTTCTCTACTTCTAAAATGGTTACATTGTCAAAGTCTGGATAATGTCCTGTTTCTTGACAGTGGGATGTTAAAGCCGTTTTGTTGTCTGAAAAATTGTAATTTTATATTAGATCTATGTGCGGATATCCTTGTCTTCAATTTTGTTTTTGTAGTCCCCACATATACTTTCTCGCATACGTGGGACCCGTCGCCATTGCAAGGAATCTTGTAAACTACATCCGATTTTTCATGTGCTGAAATTTTATCTTTAAGGTTGCTAAAAATTTTCCGTAGGGTGTTGTCATATGTGAAAGCTAACCGCACGTTCTCTTTATCATACATGTTTGAATATTTTATTCTCTCCGATAATTTTGGGACATACGTTGCAGACTTGTAAATTTTGGCATATCTAGTATCTTTATTACCTACATCACTGGGTCGGGAATAATAATCACGAATTATTTCCGATGCTAACTTTATGGGAAAGTTGTTGTTTTCTAGAATCTTTTTGATAGTTTTTATGTTTTTATCGTGATAAATATTGTCGCTGATCGATAGAGCTCGTCTGACGAAGTTGTTGGCCGTGTTCAAAATTGTTCTCTTTTCATGTTGTGCGTGAAAGTTTATAAGCCACCCCGAGGCTGTTGGTTTTTGATACCAATATATAGTTAAGAAATTATTTCTTTTGATTACCAATGTATCTAAAAATGGTATTTCCCCGTCTTTTTCTATCTCAATTGTAAATTTGATGGATCTGTGATATCCATTCAGTATGTTAAGCAATTTGTTTGTATATTCTGTTTTTATACTCAGTTGAGCAGAACTCACAGAGTATATTAAGTTTGATTGGATAACGGTGGGTTGTACAGGTATAAAGGAATCGAGATAGATATAGACTTCCATATATCAAAATCATCAGCATCGAAAAAAAATTTGATTGAGCCATGTCCGTCCGTCCGTCCGTTAACACGATAACTTGAGTAAATTTTGAGGTATCTTGATGAAATTTGGTATGTAGGTTTCTGAGCACTCATCTCAGATCGCTGTTTAAAATGAACGATATCGGAATATAACCACGCCCACTTTTTCTATATCGAAAACTTCGAAATACCGAAAAAGTGCAATAATTCATTACCAAAGACAGATAAAGCGATGAAACTTGGTAGGCGAGTTGAACTTATGACGAAGAATAGAAATTTAATAAAATTTTGGACAATGGGCGTGGCACCGCCCACTTTTAAAAGAAGGTAATTTAAAATTTTGCAAGCTGTAATTTGGCAGTCGTTGAAGATATCATGATGAAATTTGGCAGGAACTTTACTCCTATTACTATATGTACGCTTAATAAAAATTAGCAAAATCGGAGAAGGACCACGCCCACTTTTAAACAGTTTTTTTTTTTCTATAGTAAAATTTTAACAAAAAATTTAATATATTTACAGTATATTAGTAAATTATGTCAACATTCAACTCTAGTAATGATGGTTCAACAAAATACAAAAAATAAAGAAAATTTCAAAATGGGCGTGGCTCCGCCCTTTTTCATTTAGTTTGTCTAGGATACTTTTAATGGCATAAGTCGAACAAAAATTTCCTAATCCTTTTGAAATTTGGTAGGGGCATAGATTTCATGACGCTAACTGTTTTCTGTGAAAATTGGCGAAATCGGTTGAAGCCACGCCCAGTTTTTATACACAGGCGCCCGTCTGTCCTTCCGCATGGCCGTTAACACGATAACTTGAGCAAAAATCGACATATCTTTACTGAACTTAGTTCACGTATTTATCTGAACTCACTTTATCTTGGTATAAAAAATCAACGAAATCCGACTATGAACACGTCCACTTTTTGGATATCGAAAATTACGAAAAATGAAAAAAATGCCATAATTCTATACCAAATACGAAAAAAGGAATGAAACATGGTAATTGGATTGGTTTATTGACGCGAAATATAACATTAGAAAAAACTTTGTAAAATGGTTTTGACACCTACCATATTAAGTAGAAGAAAATGAAAAAGTTCTGCAGGGCGAAATAAAACACCCTTGAAATCTTGGCAGGTATTACATGTATAAATAAATTAGCGGTATCCAACAGATGATGTTCTGGGTCACCCTGGTCCACACTTTGGTCGATATCTGGAAAACGACTTCACATATACAACTACCACCACTCCCTTTTAAAACTCTTATTAATACCTTTAATTTGATACCCATATCGTACAAACAAATTCTAGAGTCACCCCTGGTCCACCTTTATGGCGATATCTCGAAAAGGCGTCCACCTATAGAAATAAGCCCCACGCCCTTTTAAAATACTCATTAACGACTTTCATTTGATACCCATATCGTACAAACATATTCTAGAGTCACACCTCGTCCACCTTTATGGCGATATCTCGAAAAGGCGACCACCTATAGTCCACCTATAGGTCCACTCCCTCCTAAAAATACTCATAAATCCTTTCATTTGATACCCTTATCGTACAAACAAAGTCTAGAGTCACCCCCGGTCCACCTTTATGGCGATATCTCGAAAAGGCGACCACCTATACAACTACCACCACTCCCTTTTAAAACCCTCATTAATACCTTTAATTTGATACCCATATCGTACAAACACATTCTAGAGTCACCCCTGGTCCACCTTTATGGCGATATTTCGAAACGGCGTACACCTATAGAAGTAAGGCCCACTCCCTTTTAAAATACTCATTAACACCTTTCATTTGATACCCATATTGTACAAACGCATTCTAGAGTCACCCCTGGTCCACCTTAATGGCGATATCTAGAAAAGGCCACCACCTATACAACTACCACCACTCCCTTTTAAAACCCTTATTAATACCTTAATTTGATACCCATATCGTACAAACAAATTCTAGGGTCACCCCTGGTCCACCTTTATGGCGATATCTCGAAACGGCGTCCACCTATGGAACTAAGGATCACTCCCTTTTAAAATACTCATTAACGCCTTTCTTTTGATACCCATATTGTACAAACAAATTCTAGGGCCGCCCCTGGTCCACCTTTATGGAGATATCTCGAAACGGCGTCCACCTATGGAACTAAGGATTACTCCCTTTTAAGATACTCATTAACACCTTTCATTTGATACCCATATCGTACAAACAAATTCTAGAGTCAACCCTGATCCACCTTTATGGCGATATCCCTAAATGGCGTCCACCTATAGAACTATGGCCCACTCCCTCATAAAATACTCTTTAATGCCTTTCATTTGATACACATGTCATACAAACACATTCCAGGATTACCCTCGGTTCATTTTCCTACATGGTTATTTTCCCTCATGTTGTCACCATAGCTCTCAAGTGAGTATGTAATGTTCGGTTACACCCGAACTTAACCTTCCTTACTTGTTACTATAGTGAACATATCATCCATGTACTTTGTGAGCAATCGTGGTTTGTTAACCGATTCAGTCTCAAATCTGGTTAATAGTTCTTGCATAACGATATTCGCTATTACCTGTGACGCTGGTGATCCCATTGGCATCCCTGATCGTTGCTCGTATATTTTGTCTCTGTATTTAAAATAACGGTTTTCTTTGATACAAAACTTAACAACACTTAAGAAAAGCTCTTTTGTCATGGATGTGCACTCTTTTATCTGGTTCCACTTATAATCTATGATATCAAGAGCTAAATCAACAGGGATACTGGGAAACAAGGAAACAACATCGAACGACACTAGACTCTCATCATCATACACATAAGTATCTTTTATCTTTTGCTTGAAATCCATCGCGTCTATAGCATTAAATTTGGATGTCATTGTTAGTTTTTTTTAATATTTGAACAGCGAATTTACATAGACTGTAGGACGGAGTATTAATAGACGAACAAATAGGTCTCAGCGGAATCCCTGCCTTATGGATTTTTGGCAGACCATAAATTCTGGGTGGGTTCGCTGTTTTACAGGTAAGACGGTACTTTTCCTTAAGGTCGATGGATTTGTTATTGTACAGTTTTTCCACTATTTCATTATTTTTCTGTTGTAGTCTACTAGTGGGGTCACGCTTCAATACTTTGTACATAGAAATATCATTTACTATTGTCCGCATCTTTTTTATACTCAGTTGAGCAGAGCTCACAGAGTATATTAAGTTTGATTGGATAACGGTTGGTTGTACATATATAAAGGAATCGAGATAGATATAGACTTCCATATATCAAAATAATCAGGATCAAAAAAAAATTTTATTGAGCCATGTCCGTCCGTCCGTTAACACGATAACTTGAGTAAATTTTGAGGTATCTTGATGAAATTTGGTATGTAGGTTCCTGAGCACTCATCTCAGATCTCTATTTAAAATGAACGATATCGGACTATAACCACACCCACTTTTTCGATATCGAAAATTTCGAAAAACCGAAAAAGTGCGATAATTCATTGCAAAAGACAGCTAAAGCGACGAAACTTGGTAGATGAGTTGAACTTATGACGCGGAATAGAAAATTATTAAAATTTTGGACATTGGGCGTGGCACCGCCCACTTTTAAAAGAAGGTAATTTAAAACTTTTGCAAGCTGTAATTTGGCAGTCGTTGAAGATATCATGATAAAATTTGGCTATTCGTATTACTATATGTACGCTTAATAAAAATTAGCAAAATCGGAGAAGGACCACGCCCACTTTTAAAAAAAAAATTTTTTTTAAAGTAAAATTTTAACAAAAAATTTAATATCTTTACAGTATATAAGTAAATTATGTCAACATTCAACTCCAGCAATAATATGGTGCAACAAAATACAAAAATAAAAGAAAATTTCAAAATGGGCGTGGCTCCGCCCTTTTTCATTTAATTTGTCTAGGATACTTTTAACGTCATAAGTCGAACAAAAAATTAACCAATCCTTTTGAAATTTGGTAGGGGCATAGATTTTATGACATTAACAGTTTTCTGTGAAAATGGGCGAAATCGGTTGATGCCACGCCCAGTTTTTATACACAGTCGTCCGTCTGTCCTTCCGCATGGCCGTTAACACGATAACTTGAGCAAAAATCGACATATCTTTAATGAGCTTAGTTAACGTGCTTACTTGAACTCACTTTATCTTGGTATGAAAAATGAACGAAATCCGACTATGACCACGCCCACTTTTTCGATATCGAAAATTACGAAAAATGAAAAAATGCCATAATTCTATACCAAATACGAAAAAAGGGATGAAACATGGTAAAGTAATTGGATTGTTTTATTGACGCGAAATATAACTTTAGAAAAAAATTTATAAAATGGTTGTGACACCTACCATATTAAGTAGAAGAAAATAAAAACTTCTGCAGGGCGAAATAAAAAACCCTTAAAATCTTGGCAGGTATTACATATATAAATAAATTAGCGGTATCCAACAGATGATGTTCTGGGTCACCCTGGTCCACATTTTGGTCGATATCTGGAAAACGCCTTCACACCACTCCCTTTTACAACTCTCATTAATACCTTTAATTTGATACCCATATCGTACAAACTCATTCTAGAGTCACCCCTGGTCCACCTTTATGGCGATATCTCGAAAGTCCACCTATAGAACTAAGCCCCACTCCCTTTTAAAATGCTCATTAACCCCTTTCATTTGATACCCATATCGTCCATACAAATTCAAGGGTCACCCCTGCTCCACCTTTATGGCGATATCTCGAAACGGCATCCACCTATGGAACTAAGGATTACTCCCTTTTAAAATACTCATTAACACCTTTCTTTTGATACCCATATTGTACAAACAAATTCTAGGGTCACCCCTGGTCCACCTTTATGGCGATATCTCGAAACGGCGTCCACCTATGGAACTAAGGATTACTCCCTTTTAAAATACTCATTAACACCTTTCTTTTGATACCCATATTGTACAAACAAATTCTAGGGTCACCCCTGGTCCACCTTTATGGCGCTATCTCGAAACGGCGTCCACCTATGGAACTAAGGATTACCCCCTTTTAAAATACTCATTAGCACCTTTCATTTGATACCCATATCGTACAAACGCATTCTAGAGTCACTCCTGGTCCACCTTTATGGCGATATCTCGAAAAGGCGACCACCTATACAACAACCACCAATCCCTTTTAAAACCCTCATTAATACCTTTAATTTGATACCCATATCGTACAAAAATATTCTAGAGTCACCCCTGGTCCACCTTTATGGCGATATTTCGAAACGGCGTCCACCTATAGAACTAAGGCCCACTCCCTTTTAAAATACGCATTAACAACTTTCGTTTGATGCCCATATTGTACAAACAAATTCTAGGGTCACCCCTGGTCCACCTTTATGGCGATATCTCGAAACGGCGTCCACCTATGGAACTAAGGATTACTCCCTTTTAAAATACTCATTAACACCTTTCTTTTGATACCCATATTGTACAAACAAATTCTAGGGTCACCCCTGGTCCACCTTTATGGCGCTATGTCGAAACGGCGTCCACCTATGGAACTAAGGATTACCCCCTTTTAAAATACTCATTAGCACCTTTCATTTGATACCCATATCGTACAAACGCATTCTAGAGTCACTCCTGGTCCACCTTTATGGCGATATCTCGAAAAGGCGACCACCTATACAACAACCACCACTCCCTTTTAAAACCCTCATTAATACCTTTAATTTGATACCCATATCGTACAAACACATTCTAGAGTCACCCCTGGTACACCTTTATGGCGATATTTCGAAACGGCATCCACCTATAGAACTAAGGCCAACTCCCTTTTAAAATACTCATTAACACCATTCGTTTGATGCCCATATTGTACAAACAAATTCTAGGGTCACCCCTGGTCCACCTTTGTGACGATATCTTGAAATGGCGTCCACCTATGTAACTAGGGATTACTCCCTTTTAAAATACTCATTAACACCTTTCATTTGATACCTATATCGTACAAACGCATTCTAGAGTCAACCCTGATCCACCTTTATGGCTATATCCCTAAATGGCGTCCACCTATAGAACTATGGCCCACTCCCTCATAAAATACTCTTTAATGCCTTTCATTTGGAACACATTCCAGGGTTTCCCTCGGTTCATTTTCCTACATGGTTATTTTCCCTTATTTTGTCACCATAGCTCTCAACTGAGTATGTAATGTTCGGTTACACCCGAACTTAAACTTCCTTACTTGTTTATACTCAGTTGAGCAGAGCTTACAGAGTATACTAACTTTGATTGGATAACGGTTGGTTGTACAGGTATAAAGGAATCGAGATAGATATAGACTTCCTTATATCAAAATCATCAGTATCGAAAAAAAAATTCGATTGAGCCATGTCCGTCCGTCCGTTCGTCTGTCCGTTAACACGATAACTTGAGTAAATTTTGAGGTATCTTGATGAAATTTGGTATGTAGATTCCTGGGCACCCATCTCAGATCGCTATTTAAAATGACCGATATCGGACTATAATCACGCCCACTTTTTCGATATCGAAAATTTCGAAAAATCGAAAAAATGCGATAATTCATTACCAAATACGGATTAAGCGATGAAACTTGGTAAGTTAGTTGAACTTATGACGCAGAATAGAAAAATGGTAAAATTTTGGACAACGGGCGTGGCACCGCCCACTTTTAAAAGAAGGTAATTTAGAAGTTTTGCAAGCTGTTATTTGGCAGTCGTTGAAGATATCATGATGAAATTTGGCAGGAACGTTACCCTTATTACTATATGTCAGCTTACGAAAAATTAGCAAAATCGGAGAACGACCACGCCCACTTTTTAAAAAAAAATTTTTTTAACTTCAAATTTTAAAAGAAAAGTTAATATCTTTACAGTATATAAGTAAATTATGCCAACATTCAACTCCAGTATTGATATGGTGCAACAAAATACAAAAATAAAAGAAATTTAAAAATGGGCGTGGCTCCGCCCTTTTTCATTTAATTTGTCTAGGATACTTGTAATGCCATAAGTCGAACAAAAATTTACCAATCCTTGTGAAATTTGGTAGAGGCTTAGATTCTAGGACGATAACTGTTTTCTGTGAAAAAGGGCGAAATCGGTTGAAGCCGCGCCCAGATTTTATACACAGTCCACCGTCTGTCCTTCCGCTCGGCCTTTAACACGATAACTTGAGCAAAAATCGACATATCTTTACTAAACTCAGTTCACGTACTTATCTAAGCTCACTTTGTATTGGTGTAAAAAATTGCCGAAATCCGACTATGACCACGCCCACTTTTTCGATATCGAAAATTACGAAAAATGAAAAAAATGCCATAATTATATACCAAATACGAAAAAGGGGATGAAACATGGCAATTGTATTGGTCTATTGACGCAAAATATAATTTTAGAAAAAAACTTGGTAAAATGGGTGTGACACCTACCATATTAAGTAAAAGAAAATGAAAAAGTTTTGCAGGGCGAAATCAAAAGCCCTTGGAATCTTGGAAGGAATACTGTTCGTGGTATTACATATATAATTAAATTAGCGGTACCCTACAGATGAAGTTCTGGATCACCCTGGTCCACATTTTGGTCGATATCTCGAAAACGCCTTCACATATACAACTAAGGCCACTCCCTTTTAAAGCCCTCATTAATACCTTTAATTTGATACCCATATCGTTCAAACACATTCTAGAGTCACCCCTGGTCCACGTTTATGGCGATATCTCGAAAAGGCGTCCACATATAGAACTAAGGCCCACTCCTTTTTTAAAAAACTCATTAACACCTTTCATTTGATACCCATATCGTACAAACAAATTCTAGAGTCACCCCTGGTCCACCTTTATGGCGACATCTCGAAAAGGCGTCCACCTATACAACTAAGGCCCACGCTCTTTTAAAATACTCATTAACACCTTTCATTTGAAACCCATATCGTACAAACGAATTCTAGAGTCACCCCTCGTCCACCTTTATGGCGATATCTCGAAAAGGCGTCCACCTATAGAACTAAGGCCCACGCCCTTTTAAAATACCCATTAACACCTTTCATTTGAGTTACACCCGAACTTAACCTTCCTTACTTGTTCATATTAGATTTTATCCATCACTACTGTAGCATTTCCTTTATCTGCGTTGAGAATTAGAAGCTGTTCGTCCATTGACCTTAAGGAAAAGTACCGTCTTACCTGTAAAACAGCAAACCCACCCAGAATTTATGGTCTGCCAAAAATCCATAAGGCAGGGATTCCGCTGAGACCTATTTGTTCGTCTATTAATACTCCGTCCTAGAGTCTATGTAAATTCGTTGTTCAAATATTAAAAAACTAACAATGACATCCGAATTTAATGTAATAGACGCGATGCATTTCAAGAAAAAGATAAAAGATACTATGTGTATGATGATGAGAGTCTAGTGTCGTTCGATGTTGTTTCCTTGTTTCCCAGTATCCCAGTTGATTTGGCCCTTGATATCATAGATTATAAGTGGAACCAGATAAAAGAGTACACATCCATGACAAAAGAGCTTTTCTTAAGTGTTGTTAAGTTTTGTATCAAAGAAAATCGTTATTTTAAATACAGCGACAAAATATACGTGCAACGATCAGGGATGCCAATGGGATCACCAGCGTCACCGGTAATAGCGGATATCGTTATGGAAGAACTATTCACCAGATTTGAGACTGAATCGGTTAACAAACCGCGATTACTTACAAAGTACATGGATGATATATTCGCTACAGTAAAAACAGAAGATACAAACAAATTGCTTAACAATCTGAATGGATATCACAGATCCATCAAATTTACAATTGAGATAGAACAAGTAAGGAAGGTTAAGTTCGGGTGTAACCGAACATTAAATACTCAGTTTAGAGCTATGGTGGCAACATAAGGAAAAATAACCATGTAGGAAAATGAACGAGGGTAACCCTGGAATGTGTTTGTATGACATGTGTATCAAATGAAAGGTATTAAAGAGTATTTCAAGTGGGAGTGGGCCATAGTTCTATAGGTGGACGCCATTTAGGGATATCGCCATAAAGGTGGATCAGGGTTGACTCTAGAATTTGTTTGTACGATATGGGTATCAAATGAAAGGTGTTAATGAGTATTTTAAAACGGAGTGATCCTTATTTCTATAGGTGGACGCCGTTTCGTGATATCGTCATAAAGGGGACCAGGGGTGACTCTAGAATGCGTTTGTACAATATGGGTGTCAAACGAAAGGTATTAATGAGTATTTTAAGAGGGAGTGGGCCTTAGTTCTATAGGTGGACGCCTTTTCGGAATATCATTATAAAAGTGGACCAGGGTTGACTCTAGAATGCGTTTGTACAATATGGGTATCAAACGAAAGGTATTAATAAGTGTTTTAAAAGGGAGTGGGCCTTAGTTCTATGGGTGGACGCCTTTTCGGGATATCGCCATAGACGTGGACCAGGGGTGACTCTAGAATGCGTTTTTACAATATGGGTATCAAATGAAAGGTGTTAATGAGTATTTTAAAGGGAGTGGGCCTTAGTTCTATAGGTGGACGCCTTTGCGGAATATCGTTATAAAAGTGGACCAGGGTTGACTCTAGAATGCGTGTGTACAATATGGGTATCAAGCGAAAGCTGTTAATAAGTGTTTTAAAAGAGAGTTCGCTTTAGTTCTATGGGTGGGCGCCTTTTCGGGATATCGCCATAAACGTGGACCAGGGGTGACTCTAGAATACGTTTGTACAATATGGGTATCAAATGAAAGGTGTTAATGAGTATTTTAAAAGGGAGTGATCCTTATTTCCATAGGTGGACGCCGTTTCGTGATATCGCCATAAAGGGGAACAGGGCTGACTCTAGAATGCGTTTGTACAATATGGGTGTCAAACGAAAGGTATTAATGAGTATTTTAAGAGGGAGTGGGCCTTAGTTCTACAGGTGGACGCCTTTTCGGAATATCGTTATAAAAGTGGACCAGAGTTGACTCTAGAATGCGTTTGTACAATATGGGTATCAAACGAAAAGTGTTAATAAGAGTTTTAAAGGGGAGTGGGCCTTAGTTCTATGGGTGGACGCCTTTTCGGGATATCGCCATAAACGTGGACCAGGGTGACTCTAGAATGCGTTTGTACAATGACCAGGGGTGACTCTAGAATTTGTTTGTACGATATGGGTATCAAATGAAAGGTGTTAATGAGTATTTTAAAAGGGCGTGGGCCTTAGTTCTATAGGTGGACGTCTTTTCGAGATATCGCCATAAAGGTGGACCAGGGGTGACTCTAGAATTTGTTTGTACGATATGGGTATCAAATGAAAGGTGTTAATGAGTATTTTAAAAGGGAGTGGGCCTTAGTTCCATAGGTGGATGCCTTTTCAAGATATCGCCATAAAGGTGGGCCAGGGGTGACTCTAGAATTTTTTTGTACGATATGGGTATCAAATGAAAGGTGTTATTGAGTATTTTAAAAGGGAGTGTGCCTTAGTTCTATATGTGGACGCCTTTTCGAGATATCGCCATAAACGTGGACCAGGGGTGACTCTAGAATGTCTTTGTACGATATGGGTATCAAATTAAAGGTATTAATGAGGGTTTTAAAAGGGAGTGGCCCTTAGTTGTATATGTGAAGGCGTTTTCGAGATATCGACCAAAAGGTGGACCAGGGTGATTCAGAACTTCATCTGTCGGGTACCGCTAATTTATTTATATATGTAATACCACGAACAGTATTCTTTCCAAGATTCCAAGGGCTTTTGATTTCGCCCTGCAAAACTTTTTCATTTTCTTCTACTTAATATGGCAGGCGTCACACCCATTTTACCAAGTTTTTTTCTAAAGTTATATTTTGCGTCAATAGACCAATACAATTACCATGTTTCAGCCCTCTTTTCGTATTTGGTATATAATTATGGCATTTTTTTTTCATTTTTCGTAATTTTCGATATCGAAAAAGTGGGCGTGGTCATAGTCGGATTTCGGCCATTTTTTCACCAATACAAAGTGAGTTCAGATAAGTACGTGAACTGAGTTTAGTAAAGATATATCGATTTTTGCTCAAGTTATCGTGTTAAAGGCCGAGCGGAAGGACAGACGGTCGACTGTGTATAAAAACTGGGCGCGGCTTCAACCAATTTCGTCCTTTTTCACAGAAAACAGTTATCGTCCTAGAATCTAAGCCTCTTCCAAATTTCACAAGGATTGGTAGATTTTTGTTCGACTTATGGCATTAAAAGTATCCTAGACAAATTAAATGAAAAAGGGCGGCGCCACGCCTATTTTGAAATTTTCTTTTATTTTTGTATTTTGTTGCACCATATCATTACTGGAGTTCAATGTTGGAATAATTTACTTATATACTGTAAAGATATTAACTTTTCTTTTAAAATTTGAATTAAAAAAAATTTTTTTTTTAAAAAGTGGGCGTGGTCGTTCTCCGATTTTGCTAATTTTTAGTAAGCAGACATACAGTAATAAGAGTAACGTTCCTGCCAAATTTCATCATGATATCTTCAACGACTGCCAAATAACAGCTTGCAAAACTTCTAAATTACCTTCTTTTAAAAGTGGGCGGTGCCACGCCCATTGTACAAAATTTTACTATTTTTCTATTCTGCGTCATAAGTTCAACTAACTTACCAAGTTTCATTGCTTAATCCGTATTTCGTAATGAATTATCACACTTTTTCGATTTTTCGAAATTTTCGATATCGAAAAAGTGGGCGTGGTTATTGTTCGATATCGTTCATTTTAAATAGCGATCTGAGATGAGTGCCCAGGAACCTACATACCAAATTTCATCAAGATACCTCAAAATTTACTCAAGTTATCGTGTTAACGGGCAGACAGACGGACGGACGGACGGACGGGCATGGCTCAATCGAATTTTTTTTTCGATACTGATGATTTTGATGATATATGGAAGTCTATATCTATCTCGATTCCTTTATACCTGTACAACCAACCGTTATCCAATCAAAGTTAATATACTCTGTGAGCTCTGCTCAACTGAGTATAAAAAGGCGGGGAAATACCATTTTTAGACACATTGGTATTCAAAAGAAATAATTTCTTAACTATAGATTGGTATCGAAAACCAACAGCCTCGGGGAGGCTTATAAACTTTCACTCACAACATGAAAAGAGAACAATTTTGAACACGGCCAACAACTTCGTCAGACGAGTTCTATCCATCAGCGACAATATTTATCACGATAAAAACATAAAAAATATCAAAGAGATTCTAGAAAACAACAACTTTCCCATAAAGTTAGCATCGAAAATAATTCGTGATTATCATTCCCGACCCAGTGATGTAGGTAATAAAGATACTAGAGATGCCAAAATCTACAAGTCTGCAACGTATGCCCCAAAATTATCGGAGAGAATAAAATATTCAAACATGTATGATAAAGAGAACGTGCAGTTAGCTTTCACATATGACAACACCCTACGGAAAATTTTTAGCAACCTTAAAGATAAAATTTCAACACATGAAAAATCGGCTGTAGTTTACAAGATTCCTTGCAATGGCGACGGGTCCCACGTATGCGAGAAAGTATATGTGGGGACTACAAAAACAAAATTGAAGACAAGGATATCCGCACATAGATCTAATATAAAATTACAATTTTTCAGACAACAAAACGGCTTTAACATCCCACTGCCAAGAAACAGGACATTATCCAGACTTTGACCATGTAACCATTTTAGAAGTAGAGAAAAATTATAACAAATGCTTCACATTAGAAATGCTTTATATAGTGGACACCCCTAATAATAAGAGGATGAATTCAAAACGGACATCGCGAATTGTTCTCACGTCTACCGCAACCTTATAAAAAACAACAAAAGCATGTGATGCATTTTTACAGACCTGCACAAACATAGAAATTTTCGGGTTCGTTTCACAACAACACTATAATGCCAAATATATATGTATGTATCGATGTACTATTCGCCGTCTAACAATTTGTTGTTTTATAGTTTTTGTCTACAATTACGGTTTTTCATTTGTTTACTCTGTTTGTTTAGATTTTTAATCGCTGTTTCTTTTTATAATTGTTATGTTAAATGTTAGTCTTGAAAGCGCATTTGAAGATGTAAGTAGTGTCGATGCATAAATGAATGTTTTTATTTTATTATTAAAATTACGTATTGTTTTTTGCAGTCAGTCCTGATGATGACTTCAGAGTGAAGTCGAAATATTGACAAAAAATTAAAATACAACAAATCAAATTAAAAAATTAAAAGTGGTTTTTTAATCCGGCCTTGAGCTCAAAAATATAAAATAACAGTTTATACTGACGGCCAAAAAAGAAAATAAATCATACTGTAAAGATATTAAATTTTTTGTTGAAATTTGACTTAAAAAAAATTTTTTTTTAAAAGTGGTCGTGGTCGTTCTCTGATTTTGTTGATTTTAATTAAGCATACATATAGTAATAGGAGTACCGTTCCTGCCAAATTTCATCATGATATCTCCAACGACGGCGAAATTACAGCTTGCTAAACTTTTAAATTACCTTCTTTTAAAAGTGGGCGGTGCCACGACCATTGTCCAAGATTTTACTAATTTTCTATTCTCCGTCATAAGTTCAACTCACCTACCAAGTTTCATCGCTTTATCCGTCTTTGGTAATGAATTATAGCACTTTTTCGGTTTTTCGAAATTTTCGATATCGAAAAAGTAGGCGTGGTTATAGTCCGATATCGTTCATTTTAAACAGCGATCTGAGATGAGTGCTCAGGAGCCTACGTACCAAATTTCATCAAGATACCTCAAAATTTACTCAAGTTATCGTGTTAACGAACGGACGGACATGGCTCAATCAAAATTTTTTCGATCCTGATGATTTTGTTATATGGAAGCCTATATCTATTTCGATTGCTTTATACCTGTACAACCAACCGTTATCCAATCGAAATTAATATACTCTGTGAACTCTGCTCAACTGAGTTTAAAAATCAATAATAGAACGAACAAGTAAGGAAGGCTAAGTTCGGGTGTACCCTATGGAGACAAAATAAGGGAAAATCACCATGTAGGAAAATGAACCCAGGGTAACCCTGGAATGTGTTTGTATGACATGTGTATCAAATGGAAGGTATTAAAGAGTATTTTAAGAGGGAGAGGGCCATAGTTCTATAGGTCGACGCCATTTAGGGATATCGCCATAAAGGTGGACCAGGGCTGACTCTGGAATTTGTTTGTACGATATGGGTATCAAATGAAAGGTGTTACTGAGTATTTTAAAAGGTCGTGGGCTTAGTTCTATGGGTGAAATCTTTTTCGAGACAGCGCCATAAAGGTGTACCAGGGGGACTCTAAAATTTTTGTGTACGATATGGTTATCAAATGAAAGGTGTTAATGAGTATTTTAAAAGGGAGGGGGCCTTAGTTCTATAGGTGGAAGCCTTTTCGGGATAGCGCCATAAAGGTGTACCAGGGGTGACTCTAGAATTTGTGTGTACGATATGGGTATCAAATGAAAGGTGTTAATGAGCATTTTAAAAGGGAAGGGACCTTAGTTCTATAGGTGGACGCCTTTTCGAGATATCGCCATAAAGTTGGACCAGGGGTGACTCTAGAATTTGTTTGTACGATTGGGTATCAAATGAAAGGTGTTAACGAGTATTTTAAAGGTGGACAAGGGTGACTATAATGTGTTTGTACGATATGGGTATCATATTAAAGGTATTAATGAGGGTTTTGAAAGGGAGCGATGGTAGTTGTATATGTGAAGGCGTTTTCGAGATATCGAAAAAAATGTGGACCAGGGTGACCCAGAACATCATCTGTCGGGTACAGATAATTTATTTATATATGTAATACCCCAAACAGTATTCCTGCAAAGCTTCCAATGGCTTTTGATTTCGCCCTGCAGAACTTTTTCATTTAATAATTTGGGAAAAATTTAAGCAACGTGACATCAGGGCGGACAAGGCGCAGCTGTTTCGATTATACCTTGTAAATCTCTTCAAAGCCTTTTCTCCCGGGAGTGGGAGTCGAACCCGCACACCTACGATAGTTGAAATGGTTATAAACGCATTCAGCTACGTCATGCCTTAGTTGTTGTAAAGTTTTTACCAATTGCCTTTTTTCGCATATATTATCTCCCACACATCACATAATTCGTATGTAGTTATGTGTTGAAGTTATGCCTGTTTGTATGGCGGTTTTCAGAGAAACTTTGTATTTGTTGTTGTTTTTGTTCTATTTATAGAACTACAACGAATGAACCAAATGTTTTCTACATATATGAGTTAACCGGGAATTTCCCGTATCGCTCTAAATGTATGAAAACATCTATTTCAAGCAATTTTAAATTTTATAATTTATTTAGTAATTTGGGAAAAATTTAAACAACGTGACATCAGGACGGACAAGGCGACAGCTGTTTCGATTATACCTTGTAAATATCCTCAAAGCCTTTTCTTCCGGGAGTGGGAGTCGAACCCGCACTCCTACGATAGTTGAAATGGTTATAAACGCATTCAGCTACGTCATGCCTTAGTTGTTGTAAAGCTTTTCCCAATTGCTTTTTTAACACGCTTTTATTAGCTTGGCCTGTATGTAGCGGAATCTTTGAGCTTAATTTTCACCGGTTTCTAGAAGTCTGATTAATTTGAAACTTTGCATACGTATCAAGGACCGATGACAATGCATTAATGTGATGGTGTGGTGACATAAGGTCAACGGTCATAAGGTCAATTGGCCTTATTACCACTTTGAATGGCCATAAGTTTGATTGAAACTTTGCACACATATCAAGGCTCGATGACAATGCATTAATATGATGGTGTGTTGACATAAGGTCAACGGCCATAAGGTCAATTGGCGTTATTACCACTTTGAATGGCCATAAGTTTGATTCAAACTTTGCACACGTATCAAGGGTCGATGACAATGCATTAATTTGATGGTGTGGTAACATAAGGTCAACGGCCATAAGGTCAATTGGCCTTATTACCACTTTGAATGGCCATAAGTTTGATTGAAACTTTGCACACGTATCACGGCTCGATGACAATGTCATGTGACATTGCATTATTGTGATGGTGTGGTGAAATAAGGTCAACGGCCATAAGGTCAATTGAACTTATTACCACTTTGAATGGCCATAGGTTTGATCTGCCGACCCTTGGCAATTTTGGCGAAAGACCGCGCCCAGCCTCCCTGCGTCTTGGCCCTTTTCGGTGCCGTGGGGTTGGATTCATCCATGGACCGTGGCGTTTCGAGGTTTCATCACTCTCAACTAAAACTTTTAAAATTATTTGAATTAAAAAATTAAAAATAAATAATAGTTTAAAAAACTAAAAAACACGATTTTTTTGCAAACCGAACTTAAAAATAGAAAATAAATTTCAATTAAAAGGAGTTTATATAACAGTAGTAGAAGGTTAAACAATCGTTTATAGGCAATCGCCTCAAAATAAAATTATAATAAAGTTTAAGTTATTAACAGAATAATTTAATTCCGAGTAAAAAGCGTGGGGTACATTTGACTACATTTCATATCTTTCCTCTCAGATAGTTGCCAACAGAATGATTGTAACATTCAATATCGAGCGCCCCACGCTTTTTACTGTGAATTCAATTATTCTGTTAATAACTTAAATTTTATTATAATTTTGTTTGAGGTGATTAAATATAAACGATTGTTTAATCTTCTACTACTGTTATATAAACTCTTTTTAATTGAAATTTATTTTCTATTTTTGAGTTCGTTTTGCTATAAGAGTGTGTTTTTTTTAGTTTTTTTAAACTATTATTTATTTCAACTATAGTAAGAGTGCGGGTTCGACTCGCACTCCCGGGAGAAAAGGCTTTGAAGAGATTTACAAGGTATAATCGAAACAGCTGTCGCCTTGTCCGGCCTGCTGTCACGTCGTTTAAATTTTTCCCAAATTTTTAAATAAATTAAAAAATTAAAAATTGCTTGAAATAAATGTTTTCATATATTTAAAGAGATACGGGCAATCCCCGGTTAACTCATATAAGTAGACAACATTTGGTTAATTCGTTGTAGTCCTATAAATAGAACAAAAACAACAACAAATACCAAGTTCCTCTGAAAACCGCCTTACAAACAGGCATAACTTCAACACATAACTACATACGAAATATGTTATGTTTGGAAGATAATATATGCGAAAAAAGGCAATTGGGAAAATCTTTTTCATTTTCCTTCTACTTAATATGGTAGGTGTCACACAGATTTTACAAAGTTTTTTCTAAAGTTATATTTTGCGTCAATAAACCAATCCAATTACCATGTTTCATCCCTTTTTTCGTATTTGGTATAGAATTATGTAGTTTTTTGATATTTTTCGTAATTTTCGATATCGAAAAAGTGGGCGTGGTCATAGTCGGATTTCGGCCATTTTTATACCAATACAAAGTGAGTGCAGATAAGTACGTGAACTGAGTTTAGTTAAGATATATCGATTTTTTCTCAAGTTATCGTGTTAACGGCCGAGCGGAAGGATAGACGGTCGACTGTGTATAAAAACTGGGCGTGGCTTCAACCGATTTCGCCCTTTTTCACAGAAAACTGTTATCGTCCTAGAATCTAAGCCCCTGCCAAATTTCACAAGGATTGGTAAATTTTTGTTCGACTTATGGCATTAAAAGTATCCTAGACAAATTAAATGAAAAAGGGCGGAGCGACGCCCATTTTGAAATTTTCTTTTATTTCTGTATTTTGTTGCACCATATCATTACTGGTGTTGAATGTTGACATAATTGACTTATATCCTGTAAAGATATTAAATTTTTTGTTAAAATTTGACTTTAAAAAATTTTTTTTTGAAAGTGGGCGTGGTCGTTCTCCGATTTTACTAAATTTTTATTAAGCATACATACAGTAATAGGAGTAACGTTCCTGCCAAATTTCATCATGATATCTTCAACGACTGCTAAATTACAGCTTGCAAAACTTTTAAATTACCTTCTTTTAAATGTTGGCGGTGCCACGCCCATTGTCCAAAACTTTAGTAATTTTCTATTTTGAGTCATAAGTTCAAATCGCCTAAGTTTCATCGCTTTATCCGTCTTTGGTAATGAATTATAGCACTTTTTCGGTTTTTCGAAAGTTTCGATATCGAAAAAGTGGGCGTGGTTATAGTCCGATATCGTTGATTTTAAATAGCGATCTGAGATGAATGCCCATGAACTTACATACCAAATTTCATCAAGATACCTCAAAATTTACTTAAGTTATCGTGTTATCGGACAGACGGACGGACGGACGGACATGGATCAATCAAATTTTTTTTCGATGCTGATGATTTTGATATATGGAAGTCTATATCTATCTCGATTCCTTTATACCTGTACAACCAAACGTTATCCAATCAAAGTTAATATACTCTGTGAGCTCTGCTCAACTGAGTATAAATATTGACAGGAAAGATATCTGAAGTAACAAGCAAAAAAATATTAAACCATTTGTGGTATTTAAATCCTGTCAACATTTCGTTATCTTTTTTTGATAACGAAATTTCGGTTGTTTCAAAGCGGGCTATGGTCGATGCTTTAAAGAAATTAGAGCCAAATGAAGAAGGCATTAAACGGTTGAAGATAAGTGATATTAATGGCATTAAACACAAGGAAATTGAGGACTTTATATGCGATAATAGTAAATTATTTTTTGAAAAGTTAAACTTACCTACAGACTTTTTGGAAAATGATCCAACAACTTGGAGCACAAATTCATATTACAAACAATGTTTAGATATTGTTCGTAAACTTAAAGTGGTATATGATGCAGCTGAGCGCGGCATAAAGCTTATTGGTGAATATAATCATCTTTTAACAAAAAATGAAGAACAAACGCAATTTTTACTTCATGTTGTTAAAGATTAAAAAGCACGTTTTCCAAATGTCAATAAGGAAACCATGTTACAAATTTTTAAGTAATAGAATGAATATTTTTTGTTAAAAGACTGTAGTTTAAAATAAAATAAACATTACTTTTCCAGTATGTGATTTTATATCTATTGATTTTTTCCTACGCTGCAAGTTTATGATGCCATATTTTTTTACACATTTTACATCATATTAAAGTATTAAATATTCGCATTTGTCGGTTGCCATTACTTAGATAATATGAATGCAATAGGCTGTATAAATATTAGGAATAATACAATGTATTCTTATGTTGGTAAAAGGGCATATTGTGCGGCACGCTTTCCCCTTATTTTAGCCCGCTTATTTTTTAATGGGGTTATTTTTTCATCAATTGAAATCATTTCCACGCGTGTGAGATTAAAACTTCAGAAATCGAAAAAGATGGACCACCCTAATATATACCCTCAGAATTATGCAGTACCAAAGATTCCATTTGTATGGGAGGTGCCACGCCCCTTTTATATATCGAAATTATTTTTAGCCTAAAACCTTCGTGTTGATCGAAGGAACCTATAGCCAAAATTTGGTGATGATTGAAATGTGGGAAATACGTTTCCATAGGTAACACACAGACACACAGAATTTGATTTTTATACTCAGTTGAGCCGAGCTCACAGAGTATATTAACTTTGATTGTATAACGGTTGGTTGTACAGGTATAAAGGAATCGAGATAGATATAGACTTCCATATATCAAAATCATCGTATCGAAAAAAATTTAATTGAGCCATATCCGTCCGTCCGCCCGTTAACACGATAACTTGAGTAAATTTGGAGGTATCTTGATGAAACTTGGTACGTAGATTCCTGGGCACTCATCTCAGATCGCTATATAAAATGAACGATATCGGACTATAACCACGCCCACTTTTTCGATATCGAAAATTTCGAAAAACCCAAAAAGTGCCATAATTCATTACCAAAGATGGACAAAGCGATGAATTTTGGTATGTGAGTTGAAATTATGACGCAGAATAGAAATTTAGTAAAATTTTGGACAATGGGCGTGGCTCCGCCCACTTTTAAAAGAAGGTAATTTAAAAGTTTTGCAAGCTGTAATTTGGCAGTCGTTGAAGATATCATAATGAAATTTGGCAGGAACGTTACTCCTATTACTATATATATGCTTAAGAAAAATTAGCAAAATCGGAGAACGACCACGCCCCCTTTAAAAAAAAATTTTTTTTTAAGTCAAATTTTAACAAAAAATTTAATACCTTTACAGTATATAAGTAAATTATGTCAACATTCAACTCCAATAATGATATGGTGCAACAAAATACAGAAATAAAAGAAAATTTCAAAATGGGCGTGGCTCCGCCCTTTTTCATTTAATTTGTCTAGGATACTTTTAATGGCATAAGTCGGACAGAAATGTACCAATCCTTGTGAAATGTGGTAGAGGCTTAGATTCTAGGACGATAGCTATTTTCTGTGAAAAAAGGCGAAATCGGTTGAAGCCACGCCCAGTTTTTATACCGAGTTTATCGTCTGTCCTTCCGCTCGGCCGTTAACACGATAAATTGAGCAAAAATCGATATATCTTTACTAAACTCAGTTCACGTACTTATCTGAACTCACTTTGTATTGGTATAAAAAATAACCGAAATCGAACTATGACCACGCCCACTTTTTCGATATCGAATATTATGAAAACTGAAAAAAATGCCATAATTCTATACCAAATACGAAAAAAGGGATGAAACGTGGTAATTGGATTGATTTATTGACGCAAAATATAACTTTAGAAAAAAACTTTTTACTTACAACTCATTAGCACCATTCATTTCATACCCATATCGTACAAACACATTTTAGAGTCAACCCTGGTCCACCTTTATAACGGTATCTCGAAAAGGCGTCCACCTATAGAACTAAGGCCCACTCCCTTTTAAAATACTCATTATCACCTTTCGTTTGATACCCATATCGTACAATAAATTCTAGAGTCACCCCTGGTCCACCATTATGGCGATATCTCGAAAAGACGTCCACCCATAGAGCTAAGGCCCACTCTCTTTTAAAATACTCATTAACACCTTTCGTTTGATACCCATATTGTACAAACGCCTTCTAGAGTCACCCCTGGTCCACCTTTATGGCGATATCTCGAAAAGGAATCAACCTATAGAACTAAGGGCCACTCCCTTTTAAAATACTCATTAACACCTTTCATTTGATATCCATATCGTACAATAAATTCTAGAGTAACCCCTGGTTCACCTTTATGGAGATATCCCGAAAAGGTGTCCACCTATATAACTAAGGCCCAGTCCATTTTAAAATACTCATTGACACTTTTCATTTGATACCCATATCGTACAAACAAATTCTAGAGTCAGCCCTGGTCCATTTTTATGGCGATATCCTTAAATGGCGTCCACTTATAGAACTATGGCCCACTCCCTCTTAAAATACTCTTATAACCTTCCATTTGATACACATGTCATACAAACACATTCCAGGGTTACCCTAGGTTCATTTTCCTGCATTGTGATTTTCCCTTATTTTGTCTCCATAGCTCTCAACTGAGTATGTAATGTTCGGTTACATCCGAACTTAGCCTTCTTTGCTTGTTATATATATAGATCGTATGGGAGATGCCACGCCCCCTTTTCCCAATTCCACATTTTCTTGGTGGTGTTAGGGATTGATCTCATATACTCCTTACTGAATTTCAATATTCTGGCATGTATACCTTCAGAGTTATGCAGTTCCAACGATTCCATTTGTATGGAAGGTGCCACGCCCCTTTTATATATCGAAATTATTTTTATCCTAAAACCTTCCTGTTGATCGAAGGAACCTATGGCCAAAATTTGGTGATGATCGAAGTGTGGGAAATACGTTTCCATAGCGAATACACACACACACAGAATTTGATTTTTATATATATAGATTGTATGGAAGGTTCCACGCCCCCTTTTTCCCAATTCCACATTTTCTTGTTGATGTTAGGGATTGATCTCATATAACTCCTTACTGAATTTCAATGTTCTGGAATGTATACCTTCAGAGTTATGTAGTACCAAAGTTTCCATTTGTATGGGAGGTGCCACGCCCCTTTTATATATCGAAATTATTTTTAACCTCAAACCTTCCCGTTGATCGAAGGAACCTATAGCCAAAATTTGGTGAAGATTGAAGTGTGGGAAATACGTTCCCATAGGTAACACACAGACACACAAAATGATGATTGAATTGTGGGAAATACGCAGAATTTGATTTATATATATATAGATTGCATGGGAGGTGCCACCCCCCTTTTTCCCAATTCCACATTTTCTTGGTGGTGATAGGGATTGATATCATATAACTTCATACTGAATTTCAATCTTCTGGCATGTATACCTTCAGAGTTATGCAGTACCAAAGTTTCCATTTGTATGGGAGGTGCCACGCCCCTTTTATATATCGAAATTAATTTTAGCCTAAAACCTCCCCGTTGATCGAAGGAACCTATAGCCAAAATTTGGTGATGATTGAAGTGTGGGAAATACGTTTCCATAGCGAATACACACACACACAGAATTTGATTTATATATATATAGATTGTATGGGATGTGCCACTCCCCACCCCTCCCCCCTTTTTCCAAATTCCACTTTTTCTTGGTGGTGTTAGGGATTGATCTCATGTAACTCTTTACTGAATTTCAATGTTCTGGCATGTATACCTTCAGAGTTATGCAGTACCAAAGTTTCCATTTGTATGGGAGGTGCCACGCCCCTTTTATATATCGAAATAATTTTTTGCCTAAAACCTTTCCGTTGATCGAAGGAACCTATAGCCAAAATTGGGTGATGATTGATGTGTGGGAAATACGTTTCCATAGACACAAACCCACAATATTTTATTTTTATATATATAGATTGTATGGGAGGTGCAACGCCCCCTTTTTTCCAATTCCACATTTTCTTGGTGGTGTTAGGGATTGATCTCATATAACTGCTTACTGAATTTCAATGTTCTGGCATGCATACCTTCAGAGTTATGCAGTCCCAAAATTTCCATTTATATGGGAGGTGCCACGCCCCTTTTATATATCAGAATTATTTTTAACCTAAAACCTTCCCGTTGACCGAAGGAACATATAGCCAAAACTTGGTGATGATTGAAGTGTGGGAAATACGTTCCCATAGGTAACACACAGACACACAGAATTTGATTTTTATATACATAGATTGTACGGGAGGTGCCACGCCCCCTTTTTCACAATTCCACATTTTCTTGTTGGTGTTAGGTATTGATCTCATGTATACCTTCAGAGTTATGGAGTTCCAACGATTCCATTTGTATGGGAGGTGCCACGCCCCTTATGTATATCGAAATTATTTTTAGCCGAAAACCTTCCCGTTGGTCGAAGGAACCAATAGCCAAAATTTGGTGATGATTGAAGAGTGGGAAATACGTTTCCATAGCGAATACACACACACACAGAATTTGATTTTTATATATGGATGTAGATAGACTGAAGCTATCAAATTTTTTTAACGGCGGCAGATTACTAAAAGTCCAAAAGGAATAGCAGCCAAACTCAAGAATGCAGTCAAACTTTAGGTGTTAAAATAACCTAAGTTTGTACGGCAGCCATAGTTCTGAAAAATCCCATTTGTAGGGAAGGTGCCACGCCCCTTTTTGCCCAAACCCACATTTTACTGGAGGTGTTAGGACTTAACGTCATATAGCTCCTTACCAATTTTCATTATCCTACCATTACTACATCCAGAGATATGCAATTAGATATATTCCATTCGTATGGGAGGTGCCACGCCCTCCTTTTTCCCAATTCCACATTTTCTTGGTGGTGTTAGGGATTGACCTCATATAACTCCTTACTGAATTTCAATGTTCTGGCATATATACCCTCAGAGTTATGCAGTCCCAAAGTTTCCATTTATATGGGAGGTGCCACGCCCCTTTTATATATCGAAATTATTTTTAGCCTAAAACCTTCCCGTTGATCGAAGGAACCTATAGCCAAAATTTGGTGAAGATTGAAGTGTGGGAAATACGTTCCCATAGGTAACACACAGACACACAAAATTTGATTTTTATATATATAGATTGTACGGGAGGTGCCACGCCCCCTTTTTCACAATTCCACATTTTCTTGTTGGTGTTAGGTATTGATCTCATGTATACCTTCAGAGTTATGGAGTTCCAACGATTCCATTTGTATGGGAGGTGCCACGCCCCTTATGTATATCGAAATTATTTTTAGCCGAAAACCTTCCTGTTGATCGAAGAAACCTATATCCAAAATCTGGTGATGATTGAAGTGTGGGAAATACGTTTCCATAGCGAATACACACACACACAGAATTTGTTTTTTATATATATAGATTGTATGGGAGGTGCCACGCCCCCTTTTTCCCTTTTCCAAATTTTCTTGGTGATGTTAGGGATTGATCTCATATAACTCCTTACTGAACTTCAATGTTCTGGCATGTATACTTTCAGAGTTATGCAGTACCAAAGTTTCCATTTGTATGGGAGGTGCCACGCCCCTTTTATATATCGAAACTATTTTTAGCTTACAACCTTCCCGTTGATCGAAGGAACCTATAGCCAAAATTTGGTGATGATTGAAGTGTGGGAAATACGTTTCCATAGACACACACACACAGAATTTGATATTTATATGTATAGATTGTATGGGAGGTGCCACGCCCCCTTTTTTCCAATTCCACATTTTCTTAGTGGTGTTAGGGATTGATCTCATATAACTCCTTACTGAATTTCAATGTTCTGGCATGTATACCTTCAGAGTTATGCAGTCCCAAAGTTTCCATTTATAAGGGAGGTGCCACGCCCCTTTTATATATCGAAATTATTTTTTGCCTAAAACCTTCCCGTTGATCGAAGGAACATATAGCCAAAACTTGGTGATGATTGAAGTGTGGGAAATACGTTCCCATAGGTAACACACAGACACACAAAATGATGATTGAATTGTGGGAAATACGCAGAATTTGATTTATATATATATAGATTGCATGGGAGGTGCCACCCCCCTTTTTCCCAATTCCACATTTTCTTGGTGGTGATAGGGATTGATATCATATAACTTCATACTGAATTTCAATCTTCTGGCATGTATACCTTCAGAGTTATGCAGTACCAAAGTTTCCATTTGTATGGGAGGTGCCACGCCCCTTTTATATATCGAAATTAATTTTAGCCTAAAACCTCCCCGTTGATCGAAGGAACCTATAGCCAAAATTTGGTGATGATTGAAGTGTGGGAAATACGTTTCCATAGCGAATACACACACACACAGAATTTGATTTATATATATATAGATTGTATGGGATGTGCCACTCCCCACCCCTCCCCCCTTTTTCCAAATTCCACTTTTTCTTGGTGGTGTTAGGGATTGATCTCATGTAACTCTTTACTGAATTTCAATGTTCTGGCATGTATACCTTCAGAGTTATGCAGTACCAAAGTTTCCATTTGTATGGGAGGTGCCACGCCCCTTTTATATATCGAAATAATTTTTTGCCTAAAACCTTTCCGTTGATCGAAGGAACCTATAGCCAAAATTGGGTGATGATTGATGTGTGGGAAATACGTTTCCATAGACACAAACCCACAATATTTTATTTTTATATATATAGATTGTATGGGAGGTGCAACGCCCCCTTTTTTCCAATTCCACATTTTCTTGGTGGTGTTAGGGATTGATCTCATATAACTGCTTACTGAATTTCAATGTTCTGGCATGCATACCTTCAGAGTTATGCAGTCCCAAAATTTCCATTTATATGGGAGGTGCCACGCCCCTTTTATATATCAGAATTATTTTTAACCTAAAACCTTCCCGTTGACCGAAGGAACATATAGCCAAAACTTGGTGATGATTGAAGTGTGGGAAATACGTTCCCATAGGTAACACACAGACACACAGAATTTGATTTTTATATACATAGATTGTACGGGAGGTGCCACGCCCCCTTTTTCACAATTCCACATTTTCTTGTTGGTGTTAGGTATTGATCTCATGTATACCTTCAGAGTTATGGAGTTCCAACGATTCCATTTGTATGGGAGGTGCCACGCCCCTTATGTATATCGAAATTATTTTTAGCCGAAAACCTTCCCGTTGGTCGAAGGAACCAATAGCCAAAATTTGGTGATGATTGAAGAGTGGGAAATACGTTTCCATAGCGAATACACACACACACAGAATTTGATTTTTATATATGGATGTAGATAGACTGAAGCTATCAAATTTTTTTAACGGCGGAAGATTACTAAAAGTCCAAAAGGAATAGCAGCCAAACTCAAGAATGCAGTCAAACTTTAGGTGTTAAAATAACCTAAGTTTGTACGGCAGCCATAGTTCTGAAAAATCCCATTTGTAGGGAAGGTGCCACGCCCCTTTTTGCCCAAACCCACATTTTACTGGAGGTGTTAGGACTTAACGTCATATAGCTCCTTACCAATTTTCATTATCCTACCATTACTACATCCAGAGATATGCAATTAGATATATTCCATTCGTATGGGAGGTGCCACGCCCCCCTTTTTCCCAATTCCACATTTTCTTGGTGGTGTTAGGGATTGACCTCATATAACTCCTTACTGAATTTCAATGTTCTGGCATATATACCCTCAGAGTTATGCAGTCCCAAAGTTTCCATTTATATGGGAGGTGCCACGCCCCTTTTATATATCGAAATTATTTTTAGCCTAAAACCTTCCCGTTGATCGAAGGAACCTATAGCCAAAATTTGGTGAAGATTGAAGTGTGGGAAATACGTTCCCATAGGTAACACACAGACACACAAAATTTGATTTTTATATATATAGATTGTACGGGAGGTGCCACGCCCCCTTTTTCACAATTCCACATTTTCTTGTTGGTGTTAGGTATTGATCTCATGTATACCTTCAGAGTTATGGAGTTCCAACGATTCCATTTGTATGGGAGGTGCCACGCCCCTTATGTATATCGAAATTATTTTTAGCCGAAAACCTTCCTGTTGATCGAAGAAACCTATATCCAAAATCTGGTGATGATTGAAGTGTGGGAAATACGTTTCCATAGCGAATACACACACACACAGAATTTGTTTTTTATATATATAGATTGTATGGGAGGTGCCACGCCCCCTTTTTCCCTTTTCCAAATTTTCTTGGTGATGTTAGGGATTGATCTCATATAACTCCTTACTGAACTTCAATGTTCTGGCATGTATACTTTCAGAGTTATGCAGTACCAAAGTTTCCATTTGTATGGGAGGTGCCACGCCCCTTTTATATATCGAAACTATTTTTAGCTTACAACCTTCCCGTTGATCGAAGGAACCTATAGCCAAAATTTGGTGATGATTGAAGTGTGGGAAATACGTTTCCATAGACACACACACACAGAATTTGATATTTATATGTATAGATTGTATGGGAGGTGCCACGCCCCCTTTTTTCCAATTCCACATTTTCTTAGTGGTGTTAGGGATTGATCTCATATAACTCCTTACTGAATTTCAATGTTCTGGCATGTATACCTTCAGAGTTATGCAGTCCCAAAGTTTCCATTTATAAGGGAGGTGCCACGCCCCTTTTATATATCGAAATTATTTTTTGCCTAAAACCTTCCCGTTGATCGAAGGAACATATAGCCAAAACTTGGTGATGATTGAAGTGTGGGAAATACGTTCCCATAGGTAACACACAGACACACAGAATTTGATTTTTATATATATAGATTGTACGGGAGGTGCCACGCCCCCTTTTTCACAATTCCACATTTTCTTGTTGGTGTTAGGTATTGATCTCATATAACTCCTTGCTGAATTTCAATGTTCTGGCATGTATACCTTCAGAGTTATGGAGTTCCAACGATTCCAGTTGTATGGGAGGTGCCACGCCCCTTTTATATATCGAAATTATTTTTAGCCTAAAACCTTTCCGTTGAACGAAGGAACCTATAGCAAAAATTTGGTGATGATTGAAGTGTGGGAAATAAGTTTCCATAGCGAATACACACACACACAGAATTTGATTTTTATATATAGACTAGCAGACCCGTCAGACGTTGTTCTGCCTTTAATTTGGTATATCTGCATACGTTTTAATAAGCTTTTTCTCTCTAACTCTGCCCTCTCCTGTTCACTTCTTCTTAATCATTTTATTCACTCCTATCTCCGCCTTTTTCGCTTCATCTATCTCTATTTTCGTCTCACTATATCTCTTTCTCAGTCTCCTTATCCTTTCCTCTTTTCTCTTCTCTTAAGTTTTTCCCATTCTTCGCCAGTCCCAGAGGGTGGTATGTATTTTGTTCCAGTCCCATTCCGAGTTCCAGTCCCACTCCGAGTCTCAGTCCCAATCCTAGTCCTAATCTCATTCCCAGCCCGTCTCTGGTCTACTTCCCCGAAAAAAGGATTGTAAATACTAATATAGGCAAATTTATATACCAAATTTCAGGCAAATCGAATAGGACGTATGTAAATAGGTATGTGGATATTATCAATTCATGCTTTTTTTCGGCTTCGCATGCATATATTATCAGTTTTGCCAGGTTTATGTGACTAAATCGAATATCGCAATGAAAATTACTTTAAAGCTCTGAGCAACAGCTTTCATTACACACACATTCTAGGGGTATCCGGGTCTACGTTTTTGGCCTATATCTCGAGACCCTAGACACCCAGCGGTATAAATTAATCTGTACTAAAGCGCACATCAACAGCTTCAATTTGATACCCATAATGTAAAAACACATCCTAGTGTCACACTGGTCCACTTTTTGACCTATATCTCGAGACACTAGTCACCTATAGGTATGAAAACTACCCTGCACTAAAGTACTCACCAATAGCTTCAATTTGATAGCCATAATGTAAAAACACATCCTAGTGTTACCCTGATCCACGTTTTGGCCTATATTTCGAGACCCTAGTCACAAATAGATATGAAAATTACGCTGTACTAAAGCACTCATCAACAGCTTTCATTTGTTATCCATATTCTATAAACACATTCTAAGGGTACCCGGGTCCACGTTTTGGCCTATATTTCGAGACCCTAGTCACAAATAGATATGAAAATTACGCTGTACTAAAGCACTCATCAACAGCTTTCATTTGTTATCCATATTCTATAAACACTTTCTAGGGGTATCCGGGTCCACGTTTTGGCCTCAATCTCGAGACCCTAGTCACCAATAGGTATGAATACTACCCTGTATTAAAGAACTCATCAACAGCTTTAATTTGTTATCCATATTCTATAAACACATTCTAAGGGTACCCGGGTCCACATTTTGGCCTATATCTCGAGACCCTAGTCACCCACGGGTACGAAAAATACCCCGTATCCAAGTACTCACAAACAGTTTCCATTTCATGCCCACATTATACAAACATATCCCAGGATTACACAGTTCCACGTTTGGATCTCAATACCCTATCCAGAACGGGATAAAAAGTATTCTATGTCTGTCTCCTGGTTCTAAGCTACCCTTCCACTAATTTTCAGCCAAATCTGTTCATCCGTTCTTGAGTTATAAATAGTGTAACTAACACCACTTTCTTTTATATATGTATATACATCACATTAGAAACTTCAAAAATAACAGTATTTCTCCACTATTTAATGGATGTTATACAATCTACAAACTTCAATCTTTCTATCTATTAAAAAAAAACGCATGAAAATCCGTTTCGTAGTTTTAAAGGTTAAGCATTCAAAGGGACTGGGGCAGAAAAAGCGACTTTGTTTTATAATATGTAGTGATAGTGATACATGCAAAAATACTAAAAAGTAAAACTTTTTGAAGAATTTTAAGGAAATGTTTAATATTTTTAACGAAAGATTTTTTTTCCAATAGATGTATGCATTCTTAACCATATATATGTTGCATTAACAATTAACGATTTATGCTGCATAAATATGTATGTACATACCTATGTCAAGCTGATATGATATGAAAATAGATACATATGTACATTCATACATGCCTATAAACCCACGCCCGACGTTAAATAACGCAGCGAATGCTATGTACGTATGTACGTATGTGTCGCATCATGCCTCACTCAAAAGCAATTAGCGCGCTCAGTTGACACCGAACAATCACACACACGATTTTTTTGGTAAAAATGTTACCTTTGTTTAAACAATTTGGCTGATATAAGAAAGGAATCAAGTATTTTTTTGATGCAGAACGAAGATAAATATTTCAAAGTTTTACTGAAAAGTAGAATTTTTCAAATCCATCCTTCCGTTTATGAGTTATAGCTGTGTAAACAAAAATTTTATGATTTTTTACTACATTTTGGCAATTTTCCACGCCTCTATAATATATACCATCAAATTATATTAACTGTACCACCTGTTGTTGTTGTTGTTGTAGCGATAAGGTTGCTCCCCGAAGGCTTTGGGGAGTGTTATCGATCTGATGGTCCTTTGCCGGATACAGATCCGGTACGCTCCGGTACCACAGCACCATTAAGGTGCTAGCCCGACCATCTCGGGAACGATTTATGTGGCCACATTAAACCTTCAGGCCATCCCCTCCCTCCCCAAGCTCCTCATGGAACTTGGGGTCGCCAGAGCCTCGTCTGTTAGTGAAACAGGATTCGCCGCGGATAGGTGAGGTTGACAATTAGGTTTGGAGAAGCTATATATTGCGCTGGCAACCTGAAGGGTTGCGCTACACACCCCTTGAATCTGGTATTTTAGTCGCCTCTTATGACAGGCATACCTACCGCGGGTATATTCTTACCCCCTTACCCGCTGGGGGAACTGTACCACCTCACGAAGCTAAGCTTTCAAATGCAAAAAACCGTTTTAAAATCGGAGCATTCTGTGTGAAGTTATGTGCATACATGGCCTTTACCGACTTTATTTTATAAGATTTATAGATGTAGATAGACTGAAGCTATCAAATTTTTTTAACGGCGGCAGATTACTAAAAGTCCAAAAGGAATAACAGCCAAACTAAACAATGCAGTCAAACTTTAGATGTTAAAATAACCTAAGTTTGTACGGCAGCCATAGTTCTGAAAAATCCCATTTGTAGGGAAGGTGCCACGCCCCTTTTTTCGCAATTCCACATTTTACTGGAGGTGTTAGGACTTAACGTCATATAGCTCCTTACCAATTTTCATTATCCTATCATTACTACATCCAGAGATATGCAGTAAGATATATTCCATTTGTATGGGAGGTGCCACGCCCCCATTTTTCCCAATTCCACATTTTCTTGGTGGTGTTAGGGATTGACCTCATATAACTCCTTACTGAATTTCAATGTTCTGGCATATATACCCTCAGAGTTATGCAGTTCCAAAGATTACATTTGTATGGGAGGTGCTACGCCCCTTTTATATATCGAAATTCTTTTTAGCCTAAGACTTCCTGTTGATCGAAGGAACCTATGGCCAAAATTTGGTGATGATTTAAGTGTGGGAAATACGTTTCTATAGCGAATACACACACACACAGAATTTGATTTTTATATTTATAGATTGTATGGGAGGTGCCACGCCCCCATTTTGCCAATTCCCCATTTTCTTGCTGATGTTAGGGATTGATCTCATATAACTCCTTACTGAATTTCAATGTTCTGGCATTTATACCTTCAGAGTTATGCAGTTCCAAAGATTTCATTTGTATGGGAGGTGCTACGCCCCTTTTATATATCGAAATTCTTTTTAGCCTAAGACCTTCCTGTTGATCGAAGGAACCTATGGCCAAAATTTGGTGATGATTGAAGTGTGGGAAATACGTTTCCATAGCGAATAAACACACACATAATTTGATTTTTATATATATAGATTGTATGGGCGGTGCCACACCCCTTTTTCCCAATTCCACATTTTCTTGGTGGTGTTAGGGATTGGTCTCGTATAACTCTTTACTGAATTTCAATGTTCTGGCATGTATACCTTCAGAGTTATGCAGTACCAAAGTTTCCATTTGTATGGGAGGTGCCACGCCCCTTTTATATATCGAAAATATTTTTAGCCTAAGACCTTCCTGTTGATCGAAGGAACCTATGGCCAAAATTTGGTGATGATTGAAGTGTGGGAAATACGTTTCCATAGCGAATACACACACACATAATTTGATTTTTATATATATAGATTGTATGGGAGGTGCCACACCCCTTTTTCCCAATTCCACATTTTCTTGGTGGTGTTAGGGATTGATCTCGTATAACTCTTTACTGAATTTCAATGTTCTGGCATGTATACCTTCAGAGTTATGCAGTACCAAAGTTTCCATTTGTATGGGAGGTGCCACGCCCCTTTTATATATCGAAAATATTTTTACCCTAAAACCTTCCCGTTGAACGAAGGAATCTATATCCAAAATTTGGTGATGATTGAGGTTTGGGGAATACGTTTCCATTGACACTCACACACAGAATTTGATTTTTGTATATATAGATGAACAGTAGCGCACCTAGCACAGATCCCTTAGGGACGCCTGTGTTCACACATAGATATTCGGACACAGCGTTATTTATTTTAGTTCTTTGAGTTCTTCCATCTAAATAGGTCTTAAACCTATTGCTCTCTTTATCTTTTATACCGTAGTTTTCAGGTTTTTGGATAAGAATATCTCGGTCTATAGTTTCAAATGCACGCTTAAAGTCTAGAAAAATAGCCATGATTTTTTTATTTTCTACTGATTTCCACTCATTCAAAACGTAGTTGACTGTAGTTTCACATGAGTAATTTTTCATAAACCCTGATTGGTATTTCATAAGCATATTATTGTTTTCGAAATATTCTTCTAATTGCATTTTAACAATTTTTCTAAAATTGTTTCCAATGTTTTGAGTGTGTTTATAAGCCGAAATTCATCACATTTAGCGGCTTTGTTTACTTTTTCAACAGGCGTTATCATTGTATCTTTCAAGCTATTGGGGAATATTCCGCTCGTAAGTGATTCATTATCTAATTCTGTCAGAGGTACCACAATAGTACTCCAATTATCCGATATAATTTTAGGGCTGATTTTTTCATAATCCGATTTGTTTTTCATCTTAGTGCATATTTTCATTAGTTCTTCCTGATTTGTCATGCGAAACTTGGAAGTATACGGTGCATTTTCTATTAAATTTTTATATTGCACATTTTTTATAGAGTTTCTTATTTCTTCTATACTACTAATAAAATATTTTTTAAAATTGCTTGCTATTTCATAATCAGTCTTACATATTTCGTTGCCAAATATCACATTTTTTATCACAGTTTTTCTTCCTTTAATACTAAGTGTTTAATCTCACTCCACATTTTCTTCTGGTCATTTGCCAGCCTTATTCTATTTTTTATGTGTTTCGCTGTTTCGTTGGTTACTTGTACTTTGTAGGAGTTTCTGTATTTTCCGAAGTTTTCCCGGTTATTAGTTGTGTTATTTCCGTTGGCAATTTAATATTTTTTAACCGCTCATTGTACCATCCGGTGGGCGTACTACCGTTACTTACGACTTTTTCCAGAATAAGTTTTATAATAGTGTTTTTTAGTCCTAGCTCCATTAATTTTATATTCTCGTGAATTAAAATATGATTGTAGCGACCTTTTTACTTTGACTTTATCAAACTGTGATTTTTGCCGGCTCAAGGTCCAATGTAATAAAACACTTTTTTAAATATTTCCCAATATATTTCAATCTCCTTCGGAGATCGTCTTCAGGGGCTATAACAATAACAAACAAATATTCACATACATATTCCGATACACGACACTTGTTAGTTCGCGATGCAGTTCAGAACTAATTTTTTGTTTTTTTGTGAGTCAAGTAAGTGTCTATAAATATGTGAGCAATTTTCTGTGTCCGTTTTGTAGTTTAGTCTCTTGCTTGGTGGTGTATTTGCTATGTGTAGCATTTCTAACGTAAACCTTTTGCTATAATTTGGCTCCTGCTCTAGTATGCTCACCGCTTGTTATGATGAACCGTGAATGTTATGATGAGCTTCATATATTCTCTCTATCTTAAATTCCTTTGCGAAGCATTTTTTACTGTATTTACAATTTTTAACTTTTTTCTTTCTATCTTCTTTATCACCAATTTTCCGATTTTATCTTCATTTCAATGATCTCATGATCCGATATTTTTGCATACTCGCTAACATTAACACTAATAGAGAGAATGTTGCTAATTATAAAGTCTATAAGCGTTTTTGAGTTATTTGCCACTCTCGTATATTTTTCGACATGTTGTTTTAAACTATTATAACTTAAAATGCTTTCCATTCTGTTTTTATATGTTCCTAGTTTCTTCCAGTCAATATAAAAGTCTCCCGAGATTATAACATTTTGCGCACTATCCAAAGTTGTTTCAATGTACTCTTCAAAGAAGTCACAAAAATCTTTTTCGGATCTACTTGGTGATCGATAGATCGCTAGTGCCCTTATTGTTAAATTATTAAATACGCAGTCGCAAGATATCACCAACACCTTGGCGTCTAATGATTCGTCAGTTATATTTCTTAATTTTCACTTATTTTGTATGTATATTGTTACCCCTCCTGTATGCGCAGAGTTCGACACACAACTTAATGTTCTATAATTTGGAAGACTTATTTTATTATGTTCAATATTTGGCGTTAGATGTGTTTCCGTCAGGAATATTGTACCAACATATTTTTTGATTATAGCAATTTCTAAATGTTCAAAGTTATTTATAAGTCCCTGAATGTTGGTATAGATCCCATTTATTGTAATTGATTGCTATTAACCAATCCGCTTCTTTTTTAATTTTAACTTATGTTGGTATACCGGACATTCCTTCCTGGTTGTTGCATGATTTTCATCTACACCCAATTTTAACTTCTTGTTCACTCGAATAAGTTTATGCACTTATTTACGGAATCTTTGTCACATTCTTTGGTTTTGTGGTTTCCCAGACAATTTACACAGACCTCTTCATTTTTACACTCGGTCGCTTTGTGGTTAAGGCCTTTGTATCTATAGCAGCATCTATAGCAGCATAACACACTTACTCCGTCGTACACATTGCATCTGACCCATCCAATATTTATTTTATCAGTTGCTAGCACTTTTGGAAATTTTTAACTGCCGGTTTCAATAGTTGCATTATAAAAACTTCTACCATTTCTATTCACCTCATATATATTTAATAACTTTAGGTGGCTTTTTTCAAATATTTCGTTCTGCATTCTTAGCTTTTCCAACAACTCGTTTTCTTTATGCTTGAAGTTTATTCTCGATATAAGAAAGCTTGGATTAATCGTCTTAGTTATTCCTATTTCATATTCGTTGCCAATTTTGTTTTCTAATGTATTTTTATTTTGCTTTGTTCTTCACTATTTTCAATTTCAATCACCCCGATACCGTTCCGCTTGTTCTCTATGTTTGAGATCTTTAAATTTTTTTAGTCAATTCTTTTATTTAGATCCTGTTTTATTTTGTCAAGTTTTTGGGTCGCTTTTGGCCTTGTAATATGTAATTGGTGCGGCTTTTTTTCAAATCTGTCAACCCTTTGTTTTTTTACGACTTCGGAGAAAGACACTTGGCAACATTGTTTATTGCCCACTATTTTTTTGACTTCCCCACATACTTTCTCACTTCCTTTAGTATTCTTTGTAAGTTCTTCGCGTATCTTTTCGCTTTGTGACTTAAAATTTTCAGTTATTTTAGATAGATTTTTCATTCGTTCACACTTTTTTCACAGGACTTTTGGGCAATTATCATTGCTTTTACGGGTTCGGTATACCTTGCTGGAAGCTATTTCCAGCAAATTATTCATTTCCTCCTCATTGTTTTTTATTGCTTTTTCTAGCTCGCCTTTATATTCGTTCAGGTGTATCCCATTTAACTTAACTGTCTCCGGATCCCGGACGGATCCCGAAAACCATCCAGAAATGATGACGCAAGTGTCCCCAAATGATCGCGTATTAGTCGCGAAAAAGTCCCGAGATGACCCCGACGGGATACCGGACGGATCCCGAAAACCATCCAGAAATGATGCCCGAAGATACCCCAAATGATCCCGAAATAGCCCCGAAATGGCCCCGACGGGATCCCGAAAACCATCCAGAAATGATGCCGGAAAGGACCCAAAATGACCCCGAAAAAGTCCCGTAATGATTACGGAAACCATCAAGAATTTATCTCTCAAAGGTACGCAAATGATCCCGAAAATACACCGACGGGATGCGGGACGGTTCCCGAAACCCATCCAGAAATGATGCCGGAAGGGTCCAAAAATTATCGCGAAATAGTCCCGAAAAAGTCCCGAAACGACCCTGGCGAGATCCCGAACAGATCCCGAAAACCATCCAGAAATGATCCCGGAAAGGTCTCGATATGACCATAACGGGATTACAAATAAGGTGAAGCTAAGGCAGCAGGCGCGTTGGAGCGAATGAAGAGTTACAAAGAAACATACAGGTAAAGCTAATAAAAGCGTGCTAATAAAAACAATTGAAGGAGGGCGGATGGCGGGAGGAGAAGGATGGGACCACTGATCGTTTTTCCAAAATTGTTTAGATCTCGATCTGTATGTGCCAGATACCAAAAACTATTGATTTAGGAGAAAATGTATATTGAGTTATAACAATTTATAGATTTTACACCAGTGGGGAGAAGGGGGGAGGAGGGGCGGAGGGTGTCACTGCTCACTTTGTAAGCCCTAGACTTATTTCACCTATTGAGTTTGTAATATTGGTGAAGGTCAGTAAAGGTTTGTTTGTTATACTCAGTTGAGCAGAGCTCACAGAGTATATTAACGGTTGTTTGTACAGGTATAAAGGAATCGAGATAGATATAGACTTCCATATATCAAAATCATCAGTATCGAAAAAAATTCGATTGAGCCATGTCCGTCCGTCCGTCCGTCCGTCCGTCTGCCGTTAACACGATAACTTGAGTAAATTTTGAGGTATCTTGATGAAATTTGGTGTGTAGGTTCCTGGGCACTCATCTCAGATCGCTATTTAAAATAAACGATATCGGACAATAACCACGCCCACTTTTTCGATATCGAAAATTTCGAAAAATCGAAAAAATGCGATAATTCATTACCAAATGTGGATTAAGTGATGAAACTTGGTAAGTGAGTTGAACTTATGACGCGGAATAGAAAACTAGTAAAATTTTGGACAAGGGGCGTGGCACCGCCTACTTTTAAAAGAAGGTAATTTAGAAGTTTTGCAAAATGTAATTTGGCAGTCGTTGAAGATATCATGATGAAATTTAGCAGGAACGTTACTCTTATTTCTATATGTCTGCTTAATAAAAATTAGCAAAATCGGAGAACGACCACGCCCACTTTTAAAAAAAAATGTTTTTTTAATTCAAATTTTAAAAGAAACGTTAATATCTTTACAGTATATAAGTAAATTATGTCAACATTCAACTCCAGTAATGATATGGTGCAAAAAAATACAAAAATAAAAGAAAATTTCAAAATGGGCGTGGCTCCGCCCTTTTTCATTTAATTTGTCTAGGATACTTTTAATGCCATAAGTCGAACAAAAATCTACCAATCCTTGTGAAGGCAGAGGCTTTGATTCTAGGACGATAACTGTTCTCTGAGAAAAAGGGCGAAATCGGTTGAAGCCACGCCCAGTTTTTATACACAGTCGACCGTCTGTCCTTCCACTCCTGAACTCACTTTGTATTGGTGTAAAAAATGGCCGAAATCCGACTATGACCACGCCCACTTTTTCGATATCGAAAATTACGAAAAATGAAAAAAAAATGCCATAATTATATACCAAATACGAAAAAAGGGATGAAACATGGTAATTGTATTGGTCTATTGACGCAAAATATAACTTTAGAAAAAAACTTTGTAAAATGGGTATGACACCTGCCATATTAAGTAGAAGAAAATGAAAAAGTTTTGCAGGGCGAGATCAAAAGCCCTTGGAAGGAATACTGTTCGTAGTATTACATATATAAATAAATTAGCGGTGCCCGACAGATGATGTTCTGGATCACCCTGGTCCACATTTTGGTAGATATCTCGAAAACGCCTTCAAATATACAACCAAGGGCCACTCCCTTTTAAAACCCTCATTAATACCTTTAATTTGATACCCATATCGTACAAACACATTCTAGAGTCACCCCTGGTCCACGTTTATGGCGATATCTCGAAAAGGCGTTCACATATAGAACTAAGGCCCACTCCTTTTTACAATACTCATTAACACCTTTCATTTGATACCCATATCGTACAAAAAAATTCTAGAGTCACCCCTGGCCCACCTTTATGGCGATATTTCGAAAAGGCGTCCACCTATAGAACTAAAGCCCACGCCCTTTTAAAATACTCATTAACGCCTTTCATTTGATACCCATATAGTACAAACAAATTCTAGAGTCACCCCTGGTCCACGTTTATGGCGATATCTCGAAAAGGCGTCCACCTATAGAACTAAGGCCCACCCCCTTTTAAAATACTCATTAACACCTTTCATTTGATACCCATATAGTACAAACAAATTCTAGAGTCACCCCTGGTCCACCTTTATGGCGATATTTCGAAAAGGCGTCCACCTATAGAACTAAGGCCCACGCCCTTTTAAAATACTCATTAAACCCTTCATTTGATACCCATATAGTACAAACAAATTCTAGAGTCACCCCTGGTCCACGTTTATGGCGATATCTCGAAAAGGCGTCCACATATAGAACTAAGGCCCACTCCTTTTTATAAGCTTTTATTTAGTTTCACTTTTGTTGTCTGTAATGGAATCTTGCAAGTTAAATTTGATACACTTCCGGGTGTCCGATTGAGCTGAAATTTTGCACACATGTATAACTCCGATGACAATGCAATATTACTTTGTTAGAATTCGATAAATTAATCCATAACACATTTATCGGTAAAGATTTGTATTTACTTTGGCATAATAGCCTAAGTCCCATACAAACCCGCCGGTACCTATCCGTGGATTGTGATATTTGGACGTGGTGAATCACGCGTGACACGCGTGGTGAATCTCAACGCTTGCGAAAAGCGGAGACACAACCCTCTGTTGTATTTCTGTGTATAACCAACATAGCTGAATTTTTAAGGCTGTTTAACTCTGTAATCTTTTCTGCAATTTATTTTGCTTTTGAAAAAATTACCTATTTGAAAAAAGCTGGCTGAAAAATATTGGCATAACAGCTTAAGTTAAATCAAGAATGGAAAATCTTGGAAAATTTGAGCAGATGTGGCAATTTCGCGGTTCCGTTGAACGAAATATTGACAATCTGCTGATCATCGCTAGGAAATTAGCGACATTCCATCAACTAAGCAGCACTTTAGCAATACTACTGTTATTATTTGGCCGCTCAAACACACACATATTAATTGTGCATTAAATCTAAAATATACAAATACACCATAATAATTTACACGGCCAAAGCCATAATAATTTACACGGGTCATCAATTCTTTCTCTGATTCAAAATCTGAACTACCAGCGCTACCGTCAACAGCTCAGTGTCATCATTGCCAGTAGCGCCAATAACACCAAACTCGTGCCTGACACACAAAAGTCGTTTCACTCAATAGCGCAAGTAAAATGTACTACGCACTCACTACTAAGTAGCGTCAAAAATTCGCTTGGAGTCATTTCGTCAATGAGCTACCATTGAACTGGCACCGCATTGGCGCTGGCGCCATGCAATTTACATCACTAAAATTGCGCTAATGCCCAGGCTCATGACTTTGTTAATCCAGATGGTGAAAACGAACACTCAAAGGAATGCAACCTTGCAAACAACAGCCGTCATTTTCAAAGTGTAAAAATTCTGTGATACAACGAACGCTAACGCGGTTAGGCTCTTATCGGTAAGTGTTGCATACTTTTCTGCGCACTTGATTTTGTTTTACAGATTTTTGGCGATGGAATTTTAGCTAAGCGAAAGTTGGAATATTAGCCGTGTTTTTTTATACACGCGTATAGGTTTACGTTTGCGCGTGAAAAAAAACGCCTATCCTCGCTTACATAATGCTTAGGAGACCCATCTAGCGGCAGTGGTTAAACAACTAGCTACAGCTACAGCGTGTACCGAAAAGCGGAGACACGACCCTCTGTTGTATGCCTGTGTATAACATATAGCTAAATCAGTTGCGATGAATTGTGGACACACATAGAATACATAGAATTAGTGTAGGGGGTGAAACAAAAACACATATTTCAATAACATCTGCGTATAATGCGTATTGGAATTTATTAGTACACATTTTATGCGCAGCAACTTCAGAGGTGTATTTAAAGTTTGGCGCTTAGCAGTCCATATAAATTATAAGCGTATAGACGTTTACGTGTAAAAAAAAAATACGGCTATTATTTTAAAACAGATTTAACACACAGAGCAGAGATCTGCAATGAGTAGTTGTAAACTGAACGCCACATAGGCCAAGTCACAATAAAATATGATTTTAAGTTAGTTAACACTGTTTGACACAATTTTATATGTGCTCTCTGTCAAAAGCCGAGTTAGGTCTTTAGCAGGTATTCCAATCGAAGAACTTGACTGTTCAAAGTTGACTTCGAAGAAACCCTGTAATGTTGATGCATTAAAAGAAATGGATAGAATGAGAAACGTTACAAATAACTAAGTAAAGTTTACGTAACTAATTTAAACAACATTTTACCCTACTAAAAATTAAAAAAAAATTCATATTTAAATTAAATTTAAGAAAAAGGCTTTTCTAAGAACAAGCTTCTATTACTTGTTAATAAAACGAACTAAAAAGTAAAAAATAAAATTAAAAAAAAAAAACTTTTTTAAAAATAAGCTTTTATTATTTTGGTTAATAAAATTAACTAAAAAGTAAACAATAAATTGACTCTAAAGAAATATAACACTTTATAAGTTCATTGTAAGCTTAAACGATAATTAGGCTTTTTCGTCTGCGACAAAAAAATTCTATATTGTACATAATTATATATTTTTGGCGACCACCGTGGTGTGATGGTAGCGTGCTCCGCCTATCACACCGTATGCCCTGGGTTCAACTCCCGGGCAAAGCAACATCAAATTTTAGAAATAAGATTTTTCAATTAGAAGAAATTTTTCTAAGCGGGGTCGCCCCTCGGCAGTGTCTGGCAAGCGCTCCGATTGTATTTCTGCCATGAAAAGCTCTCAGTGAAAACTCATCTGCCTTGCAGATGCCGTTCGGAGTCGGCATAAAACATGTAGGTCCCGTCCGGCCAATTTGTAGGGAAAAATCAAGAGGAGCACGACGCAAATTGGAAGAGAAGCTCGGCCTTAGATCTCTTCGGAGGTTATCGCGCCTTACATTTATTTTATTTTTTTTTATATATTTTTAACATTAAAACTTTACACCTAAATTATTAAAGCTTACAGTTTATATCACAGTCCTAATTGTTCTAATAAAAGCGTGTTACATTGCGATAGCAAGAAAATGAGATCCTTTGAAGCAAAACCTACTCTTTTCGACATTAATTGTTAACTTAGCCTCGTGAAGACACCGAGCGACCTTTTCCAATAAGCACATATGGCACAAAAAGTCTTCTGAACACACTAACAAATCGTCAAGATTAACAAAAACACACTCACGTAAAGCGGCCAGAATGACCTTGTCCATAAGACGACACATTCATTGCTCTGCAATGCACAACCCGAAAGGCATTCCGGTAAACTGGTAAAGGGGTAGGCCAGGGACAGTAAAATCAGTATTTTCCCTTGACTGCTTCTCCAGAGGAATCTGTCAGAAAGCGTCCTTCAAATCGATCGCGGAGATAAATCTTTTATTTTGTAGCCGGCTGAGAATTCCATCAATGTGGGGTAAGGGGAAGGCATCCTTAATTATTCGTTCGCGGACTTTGCGGTTGTCAAGGCACAGGTGGTTTTTCGTCCCTTTTATTACCAGTGATACCGGCGAGTTCCAGCTGCTGTTGGACTCCTCGATCACTCTCAAGCTTATCATACGATCCCACTCGGCATAAATTAGTTTTTGAATAGCTGGTGAAATCGGGTAATGGCGCTGCTTTACTGGCAGATTCTCGTCAACCACTTCGATGACGTGTTCCTCCTTATCTGTTTGGCCTAACCCTAATACCACGAAGGACGGGAATTGGGCTTTTACACGCTGCAACCTATCATTTTGCTCCGGCGTTAAAACGTGCTGCACAGCGTCGAAAGACAAGTCACCCTCGGCGGGCACGAGTGGCAACATTTGGACACACATTCCCATTCATACCTTTACTCACAACACTCATACCAAAGGCCTGCCAAAAGTCTGTCCCAAAATATACTTCCTGTTGCAGATCAGGAACTACCAAAAACTCCAAATCACTGGTCGTATTATCCCACACGACTGGTAACCTTATGACCCCTACCTCGGCGGTTTCCTCCCCGTTCGCGGTTCGGATATTTTGGTAAGAAAATCTATTGTCACCTATTGCAGTAACAATTGTCGCAACAATTTTGCTGCGCAACCTCTTAAAATATCTCCTTTTCTCCCTCATTCTCTGAGTCTTCTCAAAATTTCTCTTTTTCCTATTAGTACTTATGGTTTCACAAAATATTCTTCTTCTTGCTTCTTCATACTCTAGCTTTCTTTGTTGTAAATTCTTTACTTCGCATCTTTCCACCGTTCCTTGTGCTTTCCTAACTCCCTCTCTCTTTTCTATTTCTCCTTTCTTCAAAATTTTTATTTCAGGGCTGCCGGGTTGCCTAACTCCTGGCTGGAGTCCCCGGTCAACTCGCCTCGGGTTTTCCTGTTTGGGTTTAAAAACACAAAAGGACTCATCACCACCAAAAGCAAAAAGCACATGTTGTGAAACGCGGACGAACATTTATTTGGTTTTTGTGCTTCTGCCGGGATTTTCACATAATGATCCACCGGCATACCGCACGAAAAACACAATATTAGATGGAAGGGAGACGCACAAAAGGAATTGACAGTGGATTTAGACGCAGGACTAACAGAATCACTAACAGACGGACGGGCACTATTGGGATGGGCTGGGATTTGGGGTTGGAGTTTCATATCGAAAGCTTCTACTTTTCTTCCCTCTAAATCTGGCATTTCAAACCCTAATTCATTAACCGCCCTTGACCTATTCTTGTTTTCCTTAATGAATTTCTCGGCTCTCTTGCATTCGGTTTTGAGCTCCGCTAATGAGTCCATTTTGATCGCGAAGGTCAAATTGGCAAGGTACAGCTTGGGGTTGCCCCTGATTATGCCCACCACTCCTTCTCAGGGATTCTCTTCCGCAAACGGAACGTAAAATTATCTACTTCGCTATAGAAGTCGTCGAAAGCTTCGGCGGGTTGCTGTTTCCTCTCCATAATTTCACGGATTATTTCATAATCGGACTCAGCGGACTTGAAGTGGCTTAGCGTCTCGGATTTCAGCTCGAAGTAACCGAAATCGGGCTCATCTGCATGGGCTTCGAGGACCCGCCAATACCACTTCAAGGCACCGCCGGAAACCAGAAAAGGAAAGTCCGTGAAAAGCTGGAAGAAGGAAATAGTATGTTGCTCCCGCATTCGCTCAACACGAAGGATGAAGCTTTCGACGCTCATCACTTTGTTGGTCCCATCGAATTGTATGTGCCATTTTTCAAGGTCTAATTTTTCCATCTTGGAGGGTTACTGCCATCACGCTCAGTAGTCCGATTGTGAGTCTGGTAGTTTCCCCCTCTGGTTCTGCGGTTGGGGCGTGGATGACAAGACGGTACGATGTCCCGACGCTTGCGCAGACGCCTCCATCTCTGCCACACGGCCACCAAAGTTTCCCACAGTGGCTTTGATGTTCCGTACCTCTGCCGCCATTTCTACAACCAAATCTTGCTGTTGCGCCATCATTGCCATCATTCGGCTCAGCTGTTCAACGTTGGTTGCGTTTTCATTGGCGTCAGCGCGAGGAACATCAAGACCACCGGAAGCCGTTGGTGGTGCATTCAACATCGGAACACCGCCCCTCTGGTTACCCACGTCCCCAGTGTCAGACATTTGGCACACCAAATCGATCTTCTGGGAGAAATTTAAACCATATCCCGAGTCGTTGAACGAAACCCCGTTCGCGAAAGAGACCCTAAGCGGACGTTCTTGGCCAAACGAACCGAAAATCCGCGAAGCGCACCTATTGAAATAATCCGTAGTCCCTGTGTCGATTTTTGTGAAAAGTAAAACAGCAATCTGGTTTTCAAGAGCCCTGGCACGACTCCTTGTAACACGCCTATTGGAAATTCCCAATCCCCCAAAAGGGCTTTCCTCGGTATATTTGTCCCGGCCTTGGTCAGACATTCACTGTCTGCAGCGGCAAAAACTTTTTACCAAAAATCTAAAAAAAAACCAAAGAAAAATCCAAAAATAAAAAGAGCGAGCTAGAGATTTTGTCCCGGACACCTTAATACCACCACGACCGCGACCCAAATGGTGAAGAAAAGAAAAAAAGGAAATTATGCGAGAAATGAGATGCAAAGAAAATATTCCAATAAAAACAATCTGTATGTATTTGCAGATCCAAATAAGCAAAAAGTAAATATAAAATCAACAGAGGTAATAGGTTCAAATTCACCCAAAATCCAAAAAAAATATAGAAATAATAAATATTATAAAGACACCATAAAAATTCAGAATATATTTGTACAATGAAAGTGTTTGTGTGTATGTATATGAAATTTAATTAGTGTATGTGCAACAAAAAAAAAAAGGATTAAATTTTATGCCTTAAATGGCTAGCAAGACGACTTATAAAGATTGACCCAACCCCAATAAAAAATAGCAGGGGATGTATATAAAAAAAATATTCAAATTCGAGTTAATAACAAATTATAAGAAAAAATATAAATAGGGAAAATGCTCCAGAATCCCAAAATAAAAAAAAAACCAAAAGTACTCCGCTAACTATTCTATGAAGCCAAACAACAATTAAAATATTAAAATTAAATAAAAATAACAAAGTTTGATAGTATTCAGGCACTTTGCTACTGGTTGTATTTGTAGTGGATTACCCAAAGAAAATACAATTTCAAAAAAAAAAAATTATTGGAAACAATCCTAATAAGCAAATAATCAACTAAAATTGTGCCTGAAAGCCAAATTTAAAAAGTTATCAACTTTTCAATTTGTAAAAAAAAAAAAAAAAACAACTGAAACAGAATGTTTATCTTGGTGTTCGTGGTGCTGCCTTGGCGAAGGTTCGGTGAAGGCAATATGCTCGTCCGTATCTAACTACCGTCTAGTCTGTTTTCGTGCTGTCCGTGGAAGTGTGGCACATCACGCTCAAGAGCTAGTCCCTAAGTGTGGATGCCACACCTCCTCTCCTAAATATCGTGGCGAAGACTGCAAACCTCACTTACGTGCAGTGCTGGACTCCCGGTAAGGTAGTTAAAACAGCTCGCCACGACCTTCTACTAACGTCCGTCTTCTAGCTAAGTGTCATACTAGGTACTACATAGTCCAGTTATAGAAACCAGAAGAAGGAACCCTGGCATGCCACTCAGCTACTCCCTAGATCTTTGTCATGATGACACATATTGACCAGGCGAGCCCAATCGGCGTTTCCATCATGACTGTCCCTGTCTTAAGTCGGAAGAAGGAAATAAGGATTGAGATCGTAAGGATAAGAAGGATCTAATAAAAAAACTAAGGAAGGAAAGTAAAACAACGAATTAAGATATTTAAAAGTAACAAATGGGAATTAAGTAATTAAAAGAAAAATGGAAATTTGGAATTTAAATTAAGAAATAATTAACTCACTGGGAAATGTGGCAAATGAAAATTTGATCGGGCTATTATCGTTGGGCGCCATTGTTACGTGGCTGACTGTTTGGATGAAGGAGCGGCGGCAAGCAGGTATGCTTGCATCCCAGGCTATCTCGTCGTCTTTGGCGGGGTATTTCACCACCGTCCTCACCCGCAGCCACATGAACAAAAAGAGGGTTCATACCTACATTGTGGAAAAGAAAGGAAATTGCTGAGAAAGACTTAACAGACATGAGGGGCAAAGTTAGAAGGGGAAAAGCATAATGGGAAGGAAAAGATGAAGACCTGTCTTTTCGGCTGGAGTCTACCCTCCCTCTGCAGTGCAACTTTCACCGCACCGTAGGCACTGTGCTGGCTCCTGTTTACCTTACAGTGCCCCCAAAGCCTGACATTAGTCTGTCCGTGTTCATTCGGTCATTTCCCCACTACTCACCTTCACCTAACCTTACCGCGCACAAGGGCAACACCAACACCAAAATTCGAACTTAGCCCTGCATTATTAAAATGTCACGATTTCATCCATACATTATAAAATTTATTTATAATTTAAACTGACTTAGAGCTATACCCCAAAATATCGATTCTATCGAATGCAAAGCAATGGTAGTCGTAAAAAAAAACAAAATCCATTAAATTTAAATTTAAAATAAAAACTAACAAAATAATCACATACGAATTCAATTGTTTGCAAAAAAGGTAAAAAAAAGGAAACAAGAGGTGAGGTTCCTTATACTAGTAGAAAAAAAGGTATATGAACCACCCTAATATGTTATCTTACTGACTCCTATCTTAAAATCTACAGATTCAAATTCAAACAAAATAAAATAAGAGGGCGAACTAAAAAAAATTCAAAAAGCCTAATCCCCGACCTACCGCAACCGCTTCAGTAAATATAAAATCAATTTTGCACAAAGCCAAAGTAGGTCATCAGAGAAAAAGCAATTTATGTGTATATAAAAAAAGGTATGTAAGTGCAAATGTATGATTGCGATGTTTTTATGTATGTACATATGTTCGTTGCAATCTGTTGCTCTTTTTCTCACTTGCCAATTCCTGTTCCATTTTTGCAAGATCAGGAATCTTTGCTAAACATATATACATACAGCTAAACAAGTGTATTTTAATACATTTTTGAAGTTTCTCTCGAAACACTCACCAAGTTACTCTTCTTCTCCAACGGCGCCGCTGCAGTTGAGTAGCTGAAATAAAAAAACTCAAACATACATATGTACATTGCCAGAAAGCACCTTCCTCGTTGCCTTTGCAGACGACGTGGTAGCTGTGATAACAGCACCAAGCTGCGAGCTGGCACAGCTAAAATTAAACCAGGTCATGCGTAATGTAAATAGGTGGATGGCTGAGCACGGTCTCCAGTTAACAACAGCCAAAACGGAGATCGTCATCCTCACAAAGAGACGTATTCCCACTACCAGGAACATGATGGTTGGGGACCAGCCAATAGAAACACTCGCTTCAACGAAATATCTGGGAGTGAGGTTAGACAGCAAACTCAACTTCTCGGATCACATACGAGGGGCCTGCGAAAGAGCTGCGCGCATAATAGCGCAGTTGAGAAGATTAATGGCAAACACAGGTGGCCCAAAGCCATGCACAAGGAAGTTGCTTGCATCAGCCTCGGATTCTATACTCTTATATGGTACATATGACGGCGCTCAAACATTGATCAAGATCGACCGCTTACGATCTTGGATGAGTGGATAGATAGTAAAAACCTTATTGCCGTGGTGACAATATACTAACTAAAAGTAAAAAAAAAATTATGAAAACGATGACAAAGAATTTTTAGATGCTTAACAGCAAGCTCCTCAGGCTAAATGTATGAAAGGCGGGGGTATGTTTGCCGGAAGCGTTCCGACAACTATATATGAATGTACAAACTGTGCAAACCAATTTAATTAAATATGTTCAAAATTCCATAATTTCAATTTAGTTGAAAAATAAATAAAAACGCATGTGCGGAAGTAGGACTATGGACAGAGCACACCGGTAAAGATCGGTATGCTCAGAACATAGTAACTGGCCGCAAAAAGAATCAAAAGAGTATCAAAAATAAACGTCACAAATAGGGAAAACTGCCAATAAAAAAACTAATCAGAGATATTTCACAAAACGCAAAGTGAAATGACAAATTAATCAAAAAAAATTTCCACAAATAAAAAAAAGCTCAGTGAAATATCAGCAAGAAAAATTAGTTAATAAGATCTTCAAACTAACACCCACAAGAATAAAGATAATTTGATCTAAGCCCTTAGTTTTTTCCCCACCTTTTTCCTACCAAGAATCTACATCCGAAAAGGAATATACCTATGATTGGCTGCATATATACAATGTAGGCGATAAAATATAAAAGTACGATTTGTTGGAAACAACAAAAAAAAAATTTTTAATTAAAATTCGATGATTATTTCTGCTGCTGCCGTGGTGGTTTGTTTGTGTTGTTGATGATCTCCGCCAATACCGCCTTTAAACTGCTCTTGCTGTTGGCCGTGTTGTTTTCGCTAAGTCCTCACGTGTGTATAACCTGCGTATATTTTAATAACCTTGCCCTATTCTTGGTGATTTGGTTGCTGGCCTCTAGAGGCTGAACGAGCTGGTAACAATTAATTCTGTGGAACTGGTCGGTTGTAGTTGGTGTTGTTGTTGTTGTTGTTGTTGTGGCGATATATTGCTAATAAAATATGTGACCGCCAATAGTAAAAGTGTTATTGCTCCTACTGCCTGTGTCGCAGGTGATGATTGTAATTGTCAGCAGTGAAAGGTATCGTACCTGTTGTTGGTGTTGCGCCGCCGATGCCAAAATAAAAGAACTATGTGTGGTGCCTGGTGAAAGCAAATGGTGTGCCGTCTATAAAAAATATGTGGTCTTGTTGTATCCGTTTTGTGCCGTCTAGGAAGGCCAATGTGTGTAATTGTTCAATCCGTGGTGTGCCGGTGAAAATTAGAATATGTTGTGTTGTTGTAGTAGTTGTGTTGCCGATTTGGCCTTTAGACCGCAAACCGCAATTTTCAATCTGTGCCCAGTGGGTTCTTCCCAAAAGGGAGTGCCCTGGTACTTCTGCTACTCTCTTGCGTCGGAACACGCTTGGTGATTGGCCGGATATCCTTGGCCTTCCTGCGTTTTTATGCTTCACGTTTCGCAAAAAACTTTTCGGCGCGCACACGCTGAATAAAACTTTTGGATTTTGAATTTCAATCGATCAAAGCCACGCATTGAAAACTTTGTGTATTTAAAAGATTTTTACGCTTTGCACTTACACGCACTGGCACAGATAAAATAATACTTTGCCCGTTGCCTAACGTTATGCCCTTTTATAGCCACTGCCGTGGCAGAGAACGTTACTTAGAACGGAAAATTTTTACCTATACGTGACAAAATATCTTTCGGTTTTCCCGTATTTTCATTTACTCATCCACACACTCATACATTTATACACTTAAACGCTTACACAAACTAACATCTACACAGATATATTTAGTTCGTGTCTTGACTGCAATGTTGCTACGCCATCAGCAATGTTGCCATTGTGCTGTTGCGACAGTCATTGCAACATTGCGGCCAACACACGAACTTAGACACATCACACGTAGCCACAGATATATGCTCTCATTCATTCGAACCAATACTTATGATGAAAATCTGTCGTTACAAAGAATAATCATACATAGTTTGTGCACCAACCATGTTTGACTATTCAAGTGACACAATTAACTTTTGCATCTGTACATATTATTGTTTTGTTTATTCATTTGGCGTGTGCCAATATTTTATGACATAATTGTAATTCAAAGAAGGTTTATGTTCTTTTTGATTTCTTTTACATTTGTTTTTTTTTTTCATGTGTACATCTTATGTTATGAGTACTTAATGTAGATTATGAGAAGTGGGGAATGCTTTTATTTATTCAGGTGTTTGCTATTGCAATTATGCTATTGCAATTAGGTTCTGTTGTCAAACTATTTTGTTTATTTAATTTTATAGTATTTAAGCCTATTTTTTGAATTATTATTTTCTTATTTTCGTTTATATTTTCTAGGCCTGAAGACCAAGCAATTTGCGCTTGCCGTCTTGCAAGTGAAGCATCCGTAAAGCAATTTTCGTAAAAATTTTTTGAACTCTCTCAATTTTATAGGAGTTAGATTCATAAAAAGGATTCCATATTATAGAACAATATTCCAGGGGACTTCTGACCAAGGAGATATAAAGTGCCTTCAACGTCATAGGGTCCTTAAAATCACTGGTTTTCATCTAATGAACCCAACCATTGCAAAGGACTTTGCAACAATTAAGTCAATATGCCTGGAAAAAGAGAGTTTGGAGTCAAAAACTACCGTCGAGTTGGTCAGAGTTCTCTAAAGCACCCACAATTTCATTAGTAACTAAAGCTAAATTTGTGGAAGTTGACCTACATGGGAAAAATCCATGCTGGCACTCCACTACAGTCTTGCCTACGCAATCGAACAATTTGCGTTGCAGTACGTGGTCGAATATTTTTTCCAGAGTACTCTGTTTAACAATCGGTCTGTAGTTGTAAATGTTGCAGGCATCCTGTGGATTACTGGACTCCATGGTCGTTGGAAAGCCATGGGTTTTTCTTTTGGAGTTAATAACCGACCAGAAACTGGACGGATTTGATTTTAGTTTTGATTCGAGTTTAAGCATATATTGCTTAAATAGACACTTATTAAGGCAATCGAATTGCTTTTTAAGTCTTATATAGTTAAGTCGATCAATTTCTTTACAGCTCTTCCTATGTTTCTCAAAAATTTGTTTTTCTATTTTTAAGATTATTCAGTTTTAGATTAAACCAGGGTGGCCTATTCAATAAGACCTTACTTTTTAAAGGTACGAAACTCGAAAGGGCTAGTAAAAGTATCCTCCTAAAAATTGCATAGGAGGCCTCCGGGTTTCCGGAGAAGTTAAGATAGGTCCAATCAGGAGCTAAGAAGACTGGTTTATCGCCACATTATCGGCCTTGAAATAATTATATTCCAAAATCGGCTGGTTTTTTATAAAAATCATAAAAATCAAAATTGATAGCCAAAGCACTATGGTGAAAACTATTTTCCAAAATTGGAAATGGACACTACATGCATGACATTTTTAAATCAGCAGATCCAAAAATTAGATCTAGGAACCTACCATTCTTATTTGGTTGAGAGTTATGTTGTTTCAGGTCATATGAAAATAAGTTGCTAACAACTAGCATATCGATGACGGATTTAATATTTGAAGGTAAAGTATTACAATCATTAGACCAAGATATATTACTAAAATTGAAATCGCCTACAACTCGACATAAATTATCTATATGCTTCTGACACATAGCAGTGTCACTACTTGGTGGAATGTAGGATAAAAGAAAAATTATTTTTTACATAAAAAAACAAAAACCCATTACAGCCCTATCACAACATATGATTAGCAACGGCCATACAACAGATTTTACCAACACGACAATTATTGATAAGGAGAAAAGAGAAATGACGAGATATACCTTGTAAAGCTTGCACATTTTAGAAAACAGAGAAAGGACCATGAACAAGAAGGAAGATAGCGATAAAAATGCCGCAGCATACATGCTTTGTCTAAACAGAAAACAAATTAGTTATGCAAAGACTACCACACAATGTGGTACTGATAAGTAAATGTTAATATTGTCCGATATTGTTGTAAGTTTAGAAATTTTGTTTACTTTAAAACTACTGTGTTAATTTATATGTATGTGCTTTTCAACATAAAATATTTTTTGTTTGTTTATTTAATTTGAAAATAAATAGTGTTGCCCCTGAGGATGCTGAAGTATTCAGCGAAACGTCGGGCGTAAGGTGAATTAATCGTTTTATTTGCACCAGCATAAATTAGACCAGACTAGCCTACAAATCATAAAAAATAAAAATTATTGAACTGATCGTAAAAAACCCAAAAAGAAAAATTATTTTCTTATTACAAGTAAACGTAACGCATATGCAGATTAGTTCCACGTCACTATTATTATAATCAATATCGATTTGTGTACTACATATATCAGATCTAATCGCAATTAGGACACCACCACCCCTTTCAAGCCCGGTTGCGCAACGATTATTGTGATATGCATAACAATAATTATCGAAAAACTCATTAGATGAAAAACTGTTGGCCAACCACGGCTCCGTCAAACAAATTATATCATATTCATGTGAAATGACATTACTATATAATTGCGATGATTTCGTATGCATTCCACTTACATTCTTATAGTATACCGTATATTTAGATTTTAACTGAATAGGTCTAAGGATACCTAAGTTATATTCAATAGTAACGATTTCCGAAGAACTGGTTTTTGGCGAAACCGAAAAGGGCAACTGCTGTCCTGCTTCACCTTTAACTAGTACTAAATCTCCTATATTTATTTCCTTACTGTAACTATTTCTATCATAATAAGATTTTTGTTTTTTCTTAGCTTCTTTTACAAATCTATTAGCTCTTTGTTGTGCTAGTTGCAACCTATATTTAATTTCCTTATCATAAGCACCATGGTTATATACCGGGCTAACTGTGTTTTCTTATAAAAATTCGTAAGTCTGGGCTGGTTTTCCAAAAATTAATTCAAAAGGACAATAACCGTGAATTATCGATTGGGTTGTATTGTAACAATACGAAAAATACTTAAGGTATTCATCCCAATCGTCTTTGTCAATAGATATGTAGGAGCGCAGATATTCATTGAATGTTCTGTGGCTGCGTTCAACCGTACCTAATGTTTGATGATGGTAGGGTGTTGAGGTTTTATGCTCAATTTTTCAAAGTTTGCATAATTCCTCAAATAAAATATTCGCTTCCCATATCCGTCTTGTTTGTTTCATGCAACCATAAATCAGTATAAAGTGTTCGATTATCGCCTTAGCAACCGTTAATGCGTGTTTGCTTTGAACGGGTATTATGACCATATTTTTAGTCAAATCACATACAATGGTTACTGCGTGTTCGTTTCCATTTACTGTCTTTGGCAGTGGTTCAATTGTATCGACTTGTACTATGTCAAACGCTCTCGGAGGTGTATCCGTTATAGCCATTGGCTCTTTTATATCTTTATTAACTTTGTTTTTCTTAGAGTGGATGCAATTTTTTATATAACTTTTTATGTCACTTCTCATATTTTTCCAGCTATATTTTTACTTGATCTCGTTTGTCATGTGATTTATTCCTGAGTGGCCACCCCAGATAAGATCGTCATGATATTTATGAAGAATTTCTTTAATTTTGTAGACATTTGTCACATGCATAACTTCTGGGGTTAATGCGATTGTTAAATTGTTGAGAACCCTGGTACATACTTCTATAAATTCTCCTACTTCAGTATAATTATTTTTAAACAATTTGTCCCCTAGGGACAACTATCTTTACAAGTCTTAAATTGCTGGCCTCTTTTGTAAGCCTGATAAAGAATTGTCCTAAGTCCATTTTATCCTAAGCAATTAGGCTGCTTGTATCTATTGTGCTATAAATTTTCTTTCCTTTTTGAAATATAATTTCGTAGGATCGAAAAAGAGCTCGAAATGTCTTTTTACTTCAAATTTATTTAGCGTTTCATATATTATAGGGTTCTCTATGTGACTTTTATTTTCTTCATTTATATTATTACTGGCTGGGTTTCTAGTCCCATATCTTGTAGTGACTGTTAATATCTTACATGCTTCCACTGACCTTTCTTTTAGATTCTTAACATTTATTCTGGATAATGCGTCCGCTACGTAATTTTCTTTTATTGCTATATACTCCACTTCAAAGTCATATTCTTCTAACTCCAATCTTACTCTTGTTAATTTTGATGAAGGACTCTTCATCGAGAAAAGGTATGTCAAAGGTGTATGGTCGGTCCTAATCAAAAATTGTCTACTATAAACGTACAGTCTGAAGAAGGTTATGGCCCAATAAAATGCCGCTAATTCTTTTTCAATTGTAGCTTTATTTATTTCACCTTTTGTGAATGATCTTGAATCATAAGCAATTGGTAATTGTTTGCCTTCGTATTCTTGACTCAGGACCGCGCCACAAGCATAACCACCAGCATCTGTTGTTATACAAAATTCTTTGTTGAAATCTGGATATTGCAAAATCTTTGGACTAATTAATGCTTCTTTAAATAGACGAAATCTTATTGATATTCCCCTGTCCAGTCGAAGGAAACGTTCTTTTTACAAAGCCTAGTTAATATTCTTAAATATTCTGAGAAATTTGGTACAAATCATCTTTAGTAGTTGCAGAAAGCTACGAACCGAAAAATTCGCATTTGTCGGGATATAATTTTAAATTGAATTTTCTACAAGTAGAGGATACGTCTCTTAAATGTTGCATCATATGCTTTTCGGAACAACCTAATACGACCAAAACATCCATATACAAAAATGCCTGAGAATGTTTAAGACCTGCAAATGCTAAAGTCATCATTCTTTGGAAAGAATTGGGAGCTACTTTCAATCCGTATGGTAATCGTTTAAAACGATATGTACCATCTTCTGCTGTGAATGATGTTATATCTCTGGGCTTTGGGTCTAGTTCTATTTGATGAAAACCTGACATAAGATCCAAATATGAAAAGTATTTTGCTCCCCCTAATTGGTCCAAAATATTATCTATTCTAGGAAGCGGGAATTTATCTCCAGCTAACTTTTTATTTACCTGTCTGTAGTCAATGACTTATTTCAATCTTTTTTCTGTATTACCTGGCAATGCTTTTTTGGGTACTAATAAAGTTGGACTATTGTATTCTGATGTAGATGGTTCTATTATAACATCTTCGATTAATTTGTTTACTTGTTTGCTTATTTCTTCTTTATGTGCTTGAGGTAATCTATAATTTTTTATGTAAACTGGAGTATCATCTTTCATATGGAGGTTTTGTTTATAAAAATTATCGCATGTCATAGGTTCTGTTTCTAATGCAAATATGTCTATGAATTCTGAACATAATGAAATCAATTGAGAGTTGAAAAATTTTGGAAAATGTTTAGCTAATCTTTCTAATTTTGCTGTTTTATTGTTATTTCCACTATCTGTGCTTTCTTGAATTAATATATAGTTATCTAAATTTTCTGTTTTAATGCTGTAGTTCTGGATAGTTGCATTTTTATCTGTGGTATTTATAATTCTGACAAAAGTATAGTCTTTGTTTGTGATTATGTTTGCAATGAAGATACCTTCGGTTATTTTCTAATGGGGTATAAAAATATTTTGATTATTAGTATTTACGTTAATCTGTCTAACTACTACCTAGCGGGAATTGTGATTGTATTGATGGTGGGTCTATTAGTCATATGTATTAGTATATTTTCTGGAATATCATAAGGTCTCAGAATCAATCTATCTCCTTTTTTATTGTAATCTAAAGTGCAGTTATATTTCTTTATGAAGTCTAGCCCTAAAATTCCATCACATGGGATAGGAAAATTATCCTCTACTATATGGAATTTATGTTTGATTAATAGGTCATCTTTTAAATCTGCTGTGACCGTACCCAATATGCTGGTAATACCTTCTCCAATGCCTTTCAAGTCAGTTATTGGTGACTGATTAATTGTAATATTGCTATCAATTTGATTTCTTTTAATAATGGATATGTCTGCTCCCGTATCTATTAAGAGATTTAGAGTTGGGTTATTTAGCCATGTTTTTTGGTAGATATTTAACCATTTAAGTGTATGTTAAGTACACGGACTTTTCTACTTTTTACTGTTGAAGTGGAGTTTGCTCGCTTTCCTGTTTTCTGTTTTGCGAACTAAGGTTGTTGTATCGGGTGTGTGGTCTAAATCTATTACCCCGATTATTTCCGTAGTTGTTATTTCTGCAACCTCCACGGAAATCACCACAATATTGGTTTTGTTGCCTTATGCTCATAATTGTATTTGAGCTGCCTGTTATTTCCGTACAACTATTAGTGAATTTGGAAATAGCATCGTTCTTTGATGTGAACGTTCCGGCTTGCATTATCATCTTGACTTTATCGTCAGAGCAGTTCTTGCACACAGCTTTGGCTGCTGCTTGTGTAGAATATCTATCTGTTTGCCAAGTCTGGGTTTAATCCATCCAGTGACTTGGTGATTTTTTCTATTTCCGCAGTATACTGGTTTGCAGTTTTACTGCGTTGTTGTATGTTCAGGAGTTTTGCTGTAAAAACTTTTACTGATTCACCCTTAATAGCAGATTTCAATTTTGTCTTTATTTCCTGGATGGTGCTTTCGTTGCTAATAAGGTTTCGTGCCGTGCCGTGCCTTTTAGTTTGGTCTTAATCATTGTTATTGCGGAAGCTTCGTGATTATTTTTTATCTGTTCAAGAATATCAAGAGCATCTGGGAAACTGTTCAAATTCTCTGGTATACCATCAAACTCATGTAGCATTGATGAGGCTGTTTTAATGAATTCTACTACTGTTTGTGCCATTTCGGTGATTGTATTCGGAATTTCTGTTTGTTTAGTTTCTTCAGTTAATGGAGTCTGACTCGAGGAGGACTCTGATAAGAGGGTATTAAAATCAATTTAAAGGTTTTCTTCAACTGTGGTTGGTACCGTTATTTCTATGTAGTACCTTGCGAGTGAAGATACTAATTTGTCTCTTACACTCGAAAAAATTGTGTATGCCTCTGGTTGGTGGTTTTTTGTGAGAATGTCATCTACTTTACGTATTGATTCTCCAAATTATTTAGCGATTCTAAAATAATTATTAAGTGTTTAGCTCTTGTTTCAGGCTTTATTGAGGTATTTTTGTTTATACATTTATACGATTTTTCTGCCTTTATTTTTTCTTCCGTTAATGCATTATAAATTTCTTCCCATTGGCTCATTTCTGTTTGATGGAAAGAAGGGAAGTAAACGTATTAAAGCTTTCTTAAAATACGGTTTTGTATGCTATCTTAAAATAAACTATTTGTTTCCCTGTTAAATAAGGTGACATTTATTTATAATTTTCAAGTTTTTTATTTTTAATCTTTATTTGGGAAAACCATTCGTATCATCTTTATTATTTCTTCCTCTCTAGTTGTAGGGTTTTTTATATCTTCCATGGTAGGTTCTCTTCCCATACCAATGAATTTCCAGAATTCTCTTAACTCGATTAATTCTCTCCCATAGTTTTTAAATTCTAATTTTAAAGTTGTTTTTTCATCCCAATTCATGGGGTTTTTAGAGTTTTATATTTTAAATTTATTTATTTTTTCTTAATTCTTTAATTTTTTTCTTAATTTCAAACTTTCTTCGGTATTTGTAGTTAAATTTAGAAGTATATAAGCTTCAGCTATATTCTTTTTTATTTGAAATTGTTTACCTCCCCGTGATATTTTTAACGGGGCAGGTATCTTCAGTACTTCTTTTTTGTTAAGCTTATTCCGGCGCCGATATTCCTCTACGGTTATGGGTGTCGTACCTTGCTTCACTGTGGGTTTGTTAGAAACCTCTTCCGTGGGTACTTTACATTTTTTTAAATTCTTTTTCGAATTTTTGGAAAATTTCATGAAATTGTTCCTCAGTTAGGTCGGCTGTAATAATATTTTTTCTTTCTTGCTGTAACTTATATTTTTTCTTTGAAAGAAACTTTTAGTATTCCAACCGGAAAATGTAACAAAAATGCTTTCTTAAGTTTTGTAATTTAGATTTGTGTGTAACTACTATATATATATTAGGCCGGGTCGATTTGTGGGGAGGCAAAAAAAGCGCCCATTGCTCTGTGAAAATCATATTCTAGGGATCAAAATAAGAAACTTTGCCGAAGGAACCATACCCCAATTTGGATCGAACTTTTGGGTAGCGGCAAATTTTGAAAAATCCCACTTTGACCCATTTAGAGTGCTCCAGTCGAGTACAAATGTATGACCCACCCCCACTAACTTTGGAAGCCCGACCCACCGATGCCAGTGGCACACCCCCTGGAACCCCCTGGGGGTTCACCATACAAACATTTCAAAAAATCGCCGGGCTTGCCTTTACATGAAAAAATCAGCTAAATGGCTATGTGGTAATAAGGCCAATTGACCTTATGGCCGTTGACCTTATCACCACAACATCACATAAATGCATTGTCATCGAGCCTTGATAGGAGTGCAAAGTTGCAATCAAACTTATCGCCATTCAAAGTGGTGATAAGGCCAATTGACCTTATGGCCGTTGATCTTATGTCACCACACCATCACATTAATGCATTTTCATCGGTCCTTGATACGTATGCAAAGTTTCAAATTAATCAGACTTCTAGAAACCGGTGAAAATTAAAAGAGATTCCGTTACATACATGCCAAGCTAATAAAATCGTGCTAAAAATGAATTTAATTTAGTAATAGAAAAAAATTAAAAAAAAATTATTACAAATTAGCGTTTTTACAACCCTTTTAAAACCAAGGCATCACTGTGTTGCATTTGCATGTCGTAAACATAGTTGTGTGGGTTTTTTATTCAACCGTTTTAAAAAATGAAGGTATCACTGTGACACAATTGCAGATCGTAAAATTGCTTTTGTTGTTTTTTTTAAGCCACCACAAGACACAGCAGGTAGAATTGAAATTACCATTTCATTCTTATTACCTCTGTAACGTAGCGTTACAATAACGTAACCCTCTGTATTTCCTTATTCACTTAAACCTGAACCTCCCTGTACTTAATTTTCTATTGCATAGCCAACAACCATTTGTACTTATTCTCTTATAGCATAGTCAACAACCACTGAAGCAAACCAATGAAAATCACAATAATGGTGTGTTGATTTCTCAACCAGTTTGCGGCACCACCCATATAAACATCGAATTTGCATTTTTGCAATTCAGTCCTCGCAGGTGAGCCAGTGGGAGTGGATGTCTTTTTATAAGCTTTTATTTAGTTTCACTTTTGTTGTCTGTAATGGAATCTTGCAAGTTAAATTTGATACACTTCCCGGTGTCCGATTGAGCTGAAATTTTGCACACATGTATAACCCCCATGACAATGCAATATTACTTTGTTAGAATTCGATAAATTAATCGATAACACAGTTATCGGTAAAGATTTGTATTTACTTTGGCATAACAGCCTAAGTCCCATACAAACCCGCCGGTACCTATCCGTGGATTGTGATATTTGGACGTGGTGAATCACGCGTGTCACGCGTGGTGAATCTCAACGCTTGCGAAAAGCGGAGACACAACCCTCTGTTGTATTTCTGTGTATAACCAACATAGCTGAATTCTTAAGGCTGTTTAACTCTGTAATCTTTTCTGTAATTTATTTTGCTTTTGGAAAAATTTCCTATTTGAAAAAAAGCTGGCTGAAAAATATTGGCATAACAGCTTAAGTTAAATCAAGAATGGAAAATTTGAGCAGATGTGGCAATTTCGCGCGTCCGTTGAACGAAATATTGACAATCTGCTGATCATCGCTAGGAAATTAGCGACATTCCATCAACTAAGCAGCACTTTAGCAATACTACTGTTATTATTTGGCCGCTCAAACACACACATATTAATTGCGCATTAAATCTAAAATATACAAATACACCATAATAATTTACACGGCCAAAGCCATAATAATTCACACGGGTCATCAATTCTTCCTCTGATTCAAAATCTGAACTACCAGCGCTACCGTCAACAGCTCAGTGTCATCATTGCCAGTAGCGCCAATAACACCAAACTCGTGCCTGACACACAAAAGTCGTTTCACTCAATAGCGCAAGTAAAATGTACTACGCACTCACTACTAAGTAGCGTCAAAAATTCGCTTGGAGTCATTTCGTCAATAAGCTACCATTGAGCTGGCACCGCATTGGCGCTGGCGCCATGCAATTTACATCACTAAAATTGCGCGAATGCCCAGGCTCATGACTTTGTTAATCCAGATGGTGAAAACGAACACTCAAAGGGTTAACATTGACATACCTACAAACAAAAAATAATTCCATGTACTTGTAAATTCGATGGACAAATGTCAAAATCGTACTGCGCCGGTAGTTGATGTATCTAATCAAATAAAAAAGGTTATAATCAGCTGTTCGTTGCAGCCACCTTGTATCGTTCCGCCATGCAGACAATGACATTTGCTTTGAAAACTAAGAAGCGGAAACGGAAGTGGAGCGTTGCCAACAGAGTTGCATTGTGCTTTTGACTTCATTAGGCATTCGATTAGCTACTAATGAAATAATAATATATTCGAATTTTGTAGGGAAGATTGAGCTCAATAAGCGTCTTAATGTAGAAAACTGCCTTTATTATTCAATAAGCCGTCTGTGTGAAAACAGTATTAGGCTCTTATCGCTAAGTGTTGCATACTTTTCTGTGCACTTGATTTTGTTTTACAGATTTTTGGCGATGGCATTTTAGCTAAGCGAAAGTTGTAATATTAGCCGTGTTTTTTTATACACGCGTATAGGTTTACGTTTGCGCGTGAAAAAAAACGCCTATCCTCTCCTACATAATGCTTAGGAGACCCATCTAGCGGCAGTGGTTAAACAGCTAGCTACAGCTACAGCGTGTACCGAAAAGCGGAGACACGACCCTCTGTTGTATGCCTGTCTATAACATATAGCTAAATCAGTTGCGATGAATTGTGGACACACATAGAATACATAGAATTAGTGTAGGGGGTGAAACAAAAACACATATTTCTCAGTTACATCTGCGTATAATGCGTATTGGAATTTATTAGTACACATTTTATTCGCAGCAACTTCAGAGGTGTATTTAAAGTTTGGTGCTTAGCAGTCCATATAAATTATAAGCGTATAGACGTTTACGTGTAAAAAAAAAATACGGCTATTATTTTAAAACAGATTTAACACACAGAGCAGATATCTGCAATGAGTAGTTGTAAACTGAACGCCACATAGGCCAAGTCACAATAAAATATGATTTTAAGTTAGTTAACACTGTTTGACACAATTTTATATGTGCTCTCTGTCAAAAGCCGAGTTAGGTCTTTAGCAGGTATTCGAATCGAAGAATTTGACTGTTCAAAGTTGACTTCGAAGAAACCCTGTAATATTGATGCATTAAAAGAAATGGATAGAATGAGAAACGTTACAAATAACTACATAAGTAAAATTTACGTAACTAATTTAAACAATATTTTACCCTACTAAAAATTAAAAAAAAAAAAATCATATTTAAATTAAATTTAAGAAAAAGGCTTTTCTAAGAACAAGCTTCTATTACTTGTTAATAAAACGAACTAAAAAGTAAAAAATAAAATTAAAGAAAAAAAAAACTTTTTTAGAAATAAGCTTTTATTATTTTGGTTAATAAAATTAACTAAAAAGTAAACAATAAATTGACTCTAAAGAAATATAACACTTTATAAGTTCATTGTAAGCTTAAACGATAATTAGGATTTTTCGTCTGCGACAAAAAAAGTCTATATCGTACATAATTATATATTTTTAACATTAAAACTTTACACCTAAATTATTAAATCTTACAGTTTATATCACAGTCCTAATTGTTCAAGTCTAACTAATCTTTTCTCTCTCCTCTTTTATATTCTCTCTAATTGTCCTTGTTCTTCTCCATCCCTTTCCCCAGTCCCAGTCCCACCGCAACTCCAAGCCCTAGTCGGTGCATGAATAGTAATCTAGGCAAAGGGCTACCCATACGCCCAATATCAGTTAAATCGAAACAAGAACAGAATTTGTTGGAAAAGATCGGTCCCTGGTATCGTAACTACTAACGTAGGCATAGGGCTACCTATGTGCCAAATTTCAGGCAAATCGAACCGTACATAGAACTTATTTCAATAGAACGGTCTACTTCCCTGAATGAAACTTTACAGGAACGCTATCTCTCAAGTTGGATCAAACTGCACACGATGTGCAAATTTGATTGAAATCAGTTAAATATCTTAGGAATCCATCGCGAATAAACAACAACAACAAACAAGATCAAAACGGGAAAAAATTATTTTGGTACTCTCAAAAGCGTTTTTAGTACGAAGAAAAATATGTGAGCGGCAGCATTTATTGCATAGGAAAATTTTAAATTTATATTACTTCTAAGCATATACGAAATGGAGAAATGTTGATTGTACGAAAGGGGTTTAACGGCAGGTATAAAAAACATCCAAATTAGTTCCAATAACTAAAATATTTATAAATTGAGGTATTTCAAAATTTTTATTTCTATAAATGTACACTTAGTCCGATTGAATAAAGGAAAACAAAATTATTACAATAGTTCAAACCATTTTTAAATATTAGCTAAAATATGTTTCGATTGACGTTTTAAAAAAAATTTGTTTGCCGTAATTGATCCCTGAATCAGATCGAAAATAATAGAGAAAAAATTATTAAAATCAGTATATCCGTTTATCAGCTTAGAACGTATTAACGCACACAAATTCAGACCTGGTAAATCTATGTCTGAATTTCGTTTCCCGAAAAACTTATACGGCCGTGCAAAATGACACTATCAGCTCAGTCAGAGTGGAGAGGGACCACCCGTTCCGTTTCAAACTAAATTGGCCCCAGACAGGGTGACCTTATATCGTGCGATTTCTTTAATTTGATCCTGAAAATCATAAAACAAGCTGAATAGCTTAACCGCTCTGGAACGGTATGTTATAAAAACGTGCAATATCTGGCGTATGCTGACGATATTAATATAATCGGCCTGAACCGTTGCACCCTAAGTTTTGCATAATCAAAAAAAAAACTACATAGGTATCTGCTGTCATCAAGCAAAGAGTCACCGCATGTGTGCCTTGGCAACTACACTATTTTAGGCAGGCATAATTTTGAAAAAGTAAAAGGCTTTCCTTTATTTGGGATCCAAATGTAACATAAACGAAGCGAAGAATCACTCTTGCAACTAAATGCTGTTTTGCACTAGAGGCAAGTGATGAGTAAGTCCTCTCCCGGCAAACGAAAATAATTTTTTACAAGTCACTTACAGTACCTATATGGTGTAGAATTATGGACCACAACAACAAAAGTTGAGGCGACTCAAGCAGTGTTCGAGAGAAAATGTCTTCAAAAGATGTACGGACCTCTACGATTTGGCGACGTCGAGTACCGAAGAAGATTTAATTTAGTTCAACTAATTAAAACACAGCGGCTATGCTGTTTAGGTCAAGCTATGAGAACGAGAGATCTATTTTTTTATCGAAATCCGTCTCTGCCAGCAGAGGAAGAGTGCCAGTCAATACTCCGCTGGAAGGACTTGCTGGAAAACATTTTCAATTCCCCTGGTGATCCCAATCGGCGTCGGTTAACCTAGCAAAGAAGCGACTGGCACGTCTTGTTGGATGGCCATAACCGTTTAAACTGTTAAGCACCAATAAAGTGTGTAAATAAGATTGGGAAGGAAAGCATGCTGTCACAAGCAGTCAATCACGATTATTGCTTCTAACTTTTGCTTAAGATCCATACATGTATGATCTTTCATCATTTTTTACTACGCATAAGCAACCCTATTCAAAAATATATTTATAAGAATTCATTCATAAATTTCCAAAATGTAACTTCATTTTGATTTGTTTTTTCATTGTTTTGTGCATTTCCACAACACTGATTTTCGTTTATGCTAATTAAATGTAAACACATGGTGTTTAGGCAGGATGCCTAACTTTTTCCGCATCTGTCTGCGATCCCCCCAATGCAACCCTGCGAATCGATACTCGATACTCGAATTAATTTGTAACCACCCACACCATCACCGCCACATGCATGTGCATGCATGTACATGTACGTGTATGTGTGTTTTTTGTCAGCACTCATGCATATGCATGTCGGGGTTGATGTGTGGGTGCCTTTCCCCTCCACAACGGAGGATTTTGCGGGTCAACGGTTGTAGCTTGCTATGCAGCCGGCCTCTTTGATTTCAACAGCCAACCAGCACGCATCTGCCGCCAACGATCTCTGCCGTTCTGATCACAATAAATTCAGGTAATATTGTAACCAACTAATTCATATAGTTATACAATAAACCACATATATTATAACGAGAAATCTCGTCTATTTGCTTATTTTCTATTCCATACACCTATTCCCACTGAGATCGACCCCGGTGCGCCCACATACCTCCAGGAGCACACGCACCCCGGCCGAACATTGGTCCTATCTCACCAGGAATTGGAAACAGCACCTTAACAATACAGTCCACAACATAATCAGCACGAAAAATTCATCAGGAAAAGTATTTTGCCCACCAACAAAAAAGTCTATTATTTAATACCAACGTTAAAACACTGAGCAAGCGACAGCCAGCGGAAGCCACTGCATCACACAAACTACTTGCCACATAAACACCACTATACAAATCGCCACAAAAAGCCAGAGTAAGTGCAATTATTTCTTGCCACATTTTTTTTGGTTGGTTAAAAACAATAAATAAAAAGTGCGAAAAATCATTTAAAGTGTCATACGTGATTGTAGTTAACCGCGAAAAGTGTGAAAAAACTGTGTAGTGCCAAAAAAGAAAATAAGTGCAAACGCGTTGCATTAACGTCGGTTAAGATTCCTTGTGACTATCTGGTCTGTCCCCCCACCAGCGGTAAGGCTCTCCAGACACAGCACAGGGAAGAGGTGCACATAACCTCACTTTCACAAAAATTTCACGCCATTGGACTGCGGCAAAATTTAATTTCTTTTGCGTCACTATTATTTTCACTAATTTCCTTAATTAATCTTGCTACACAGTTTTGTTCTTTGTTGCACAACATTTATTTCACGGTTTCACACTTTTCGTCGAGTTCATATCAACGCGCGCACTTAATAAAATTGACGATTGAAGTGGCGAGTGGCCCCCTTTATTTACACAAAACACATTGGTGTTGCTCCCCCCTGCTCCCTGTTTTACGGCACAAATAATCTGCAAAGTCAGACAAAAATAAACAAATTAAAAGTAATAATCAATTCTGTGTAATTTTAATAGTTGTTGGTTGGGTGATTCGCTCAGGTTTTTAAGTTTTATATCCCTTGATTAATTCGCTTTCCACTTTAATCCATGAACATGGAATCATATATTAGATTGGCCGATCGAATAATCGAATTCGAGGCCGATTTTAATGACATAAATGCGGCTCTGCACACTATACACACTCTTGCAATACAGCAAAAAGAGTTGCAAGCTAAGTGGGAAAAAACCGAGACCGCCCTCGAGGAATTGCTTGACTCTGACACGCTCGATGCTAAGAAAATTGCAGCGGTCAAGATCAAGCATAAAGCGGCATATGCCGTATTCCTGAGATGCATGTCGAACATGGCTGAAATTCAAACTAAATTGAAGGAGGAAAAGGATAGGGCAGTCAAACCTGAGGGAGAACGCGCTCGCGAACATAGTATCCGCCTGCCAGCTTGTGATACTGAGGTGTTCAAGGGCGACTACCTATCTTGGCCAACGTTTCGTGACCTGTTCACAGCCATATACAAAAACAACAGTCGCCTAAGCCCGGTAGAAAAGCTGTTCCACCTCAATCAGAAAACTCAAGGTGAGGCAAAGGACATCGTCAAGAAATGTCCCTTGACAAATGAAGGCTTCGAAACAGCCTGGAAAAACCTATGTGAGAGATACGAGAGGACCAATGTTCGGCCGGGGTGCGTGTGCTCCTGGAGGTATGTGGGCGCACCGGGGTCGATCTCAGTGGGAATAGGTGTATGGAATAGAAAATAAGCAAATAGACGAGATTTCTCGTTATAATATATGTGGTTTATTGTATAACTATATGAATTAGTTGGTTACAATATTACCTGAATTTATTGTGATCAGAACGGCAGAGATCGTTGGCGGCAGATGCGTGCTGGTTGGCTGTTGAAATCAAAGAGGCCGGCTGCATAGCAAGCTACAACCGTTGACCCGCAAAATCCTCCGTTGTGGAGGGGAAAGGCACCCACACATCAACCCCGACATGCATATGCATGAGTGCTGACAAAAAACACACATACACGTACATGTACATGCATGCACATGCATGTGGCGGTGATGGTGTGGGTGGTTACAAATTAATTCGAGTATCGAGTATCGATTCGCAGGGTTGCATTGGGGGGATCGCAGACAGATGCGGAAAAAGTTAGGCATCCTGCCTAAACATGCCGGCCCCCCTTGCGATACGCAACATCGTTTTACCCCCACCGATCTCCGACCGCTGAAAAGCAACGAGAAAAACGTTTGCATTAAAACTAAACTTAACCTAAATTGCGTATTTCGCCAGCGTCGCGGGTGACCGGGAGTCCTGCCCGACTTGCGCAGCATGCCACCTAAGCTAGGATGAAAAAGAAACATTAGAAGTGGAGGAAAGTGAATATTTCTTGCCTTTGGTTATACATAATTCGTAGATATTAATAGAATCCATGAAGTGATATGACGTAGAAGGTCCATGGTGCTGGACGAAGAGGCCGAGGTCTCCGTTCCAGACTGGCAAAAAAAATTTTTTTGTTTGGACGGAGAGGCCGTGGTCTCCGTTCCAGATTCGCATTATTTTGTTTGGTTGGACGAAGAGGCCGAAGTCTCCGTTCCAGACTCGCATTATTTTGGTTTAGGTTATTCTGGGCTGGACGAAGAGGCCGAGGTCTCCGTTCCAGCGTCTAGTGTATCGTGTCGCTCTCGCGGCGGCTGGCCCTTTTTTTGTGAGGTTGGCTGGGTGATGCGCGTTTTCGCCGCAGCGCATGTATATCGTTAGTTGTGTATTATATTATTACCCTACAAAACACCTGGGCACAAACCTACCCACGCCCATGCAAATGTGACTACGAATGTAACCTGTCACCGTAAAATGACTAGTCAAATGACGTGGAGTGACGAGAGCTTTTTTGCAGAATAGTTAGGGCTGTGATTTCGAGCAGCTTATATGTTTCAACATAACCAGCATGTATGTATTTAATTTCGTGCGCAAGCTCATGAAGAATAGCGAACATCGTAATTAAATTGGAACATGTACCAACTGCCGGTGCTTACATGCAGATTGGCGATGCGTTCTTCACGACGCGTTCTATCTGCACGTATCATTATTAAATTGCATGCAGCCCTGTCGTGTATTTATTGGTTGGCTGACAGCTGGTATGGTGAATTTGTGGTGTGCGAATATATAGATATATACATATATTTACTTGCTTGCCCTTGAAAAAAAACTAGGTCACTGGGGCAGTAGCACACTAGGCCGGTAGAAACAGTTGACTTTTTCCCATTTCGGGATTTTGTCGTGTCGGGATTCTTTAATTTCGGGACTCGGATTGGTTTTGTACCGAGCCCTTATAATGACTGTTTGTGATGTTTGTTGTTGAGAAACAACAATTCCTGCCCCCAGCCAAGAAAAAAACAAAAACAAGCAGTATCGAAGGCAAAAAAAAAAAAAAAAACCGAAAAAAATCAAAAAGGAATTTGTTTTCGTTCTTTTTTTTTTTTGTAAATGAGACCATAATTATTTTTAAATGAGGGTTTTGCCTTTATTTTTGTGCGTAAGTATTTTTCTGGGACTGCCCGACGCGCCAGTATGGGTCACAAAAATGCCGATCCCGGTTTTGTGTGTTTTGCGGATTTTCGGTACCCGGTTGCCTCTTTTGGTGCAACACTAATATGATGTGCCGAGCCAAGTAGGCATACATACATACCTATGTACATACGTTGGTTCCAAATATGCCAACGGCAAAAGGCAAACCAAATGAACATTCATACACACAAATGTAAAGTTCTATGAATTGAAGCAACCGGTAAATGGATCGAATGATTCACTTCGCCGTTGCTTCATTCTTTTCATTTTTATGCATTGTTGAGTAAGGTTGGTGATTATTGAGAAGTGAATATAATGGTAAGTAAATTTTAATACATGATTCTATAATATATTCGTTTTATTGAATAATTTTTTTTTTTTTTTTTTTTTTTTTTAGATATAGCAGTTAGAAATATACATATGGTCAAATTGGCGTCTGTGGAATCCAAACGATCGATCTATGCACACCAAAGAAGCAACTATATCAAGTTATTACCGCATTGTTACCATACGTATAAACGCTGATAAGAAGTCAGTACAGAAGCTAAAAGTGCATCTAAATCAAACCAACCACTACGAATAGTGTTTGCTGCATATAGATCATCAATAAACGCTCACTCTTCAAATTCGCACTAACATTAACTGTTTCGCCACCTACAATTATCTCAAGGGACTTTCTCGGCTTTTGTTGGCGCGCATATGTTTGTGAATTTAAGGTTACCCCCTACCAAAGCGTCGTGTAATTGTGTCAACATTTTTAACTCCTCAGGTAACTGGATGCTTGAGAGCGCTAATTCCTTATCACTAGTTGCAAGCCAGCTTTGCATATATATTTGAAGGGTTTTGAACTCCTGCTGATAAAGTAGCAACACTTGTTCGGGATTTGGATAATAATGATACAGCAGCAAGCAGACGGTCTCCAGGTATTTGTCAAGTGGTGCGATAATTTCCACACCCTTGAAAATTAGCGGCATAAGTTTACTTATTTAAATACTTTCCACATAGGCTTGCACCGATAGACCATTCTCAAGATTTTCGAATAGTTTGTGCAAATTCTGCTCATTTAAAATGGTCTCATTTGTTTTGGGCATCTCAATTTCGGCTTGGGTGACCTGTAGCGCTTCAATGAAATCTTGCGTCACTACATCAACCGTATCTGCTTCAAAAAAAACGCAATGCTTCCAGCCACAAATCAATTTCCCAAACTCCCGATCCAAATAGACCAGTATTCAAAAATATTTTATGCAACAATTCACCAGCTTCAGAACACACCTCATCAGTGCCATAAACAAACGCTTTGATAAATGATTTCAAAACACTACTAAATAGCTCTTCAGTTGGTTCCAATGCTTTTGGCAATAACAGCAATATAGTCTTTACCGCTTTCAACTCCAATTTGATATTACTTGTTTTGGCACCAACATCTGTGTCAATGAACTCCTCGCCAGCATAGAGAGGACGCAACGCCTCCAAATAATCCAATATAGTGCTTGTCTCATGCACATTTGAGCGATGCTCTTTACAAATAACCAACACCAAATCCAGTGATATATCCAAATGTTCCAACACATTGACCTCGGGCTTGGGCCGGTCCTCAATGGACACGTAAAGGGAATAAAGTATATCCTCAACAGTATGAAAATTTACCAAAAGATGATTTAAGATATCTAAACGAAAACGACGCAGTGAATTTACATTGCCACGTGATTCTTCACGCTTCGTTATCGCTGTCATATAAGCGGAATATTGTGAAAACATAGCGTATAGTAGTCGATTTGTGGCCAAACGAAATTGGAAATCTTTATGACGCAACAATTTAGCACCACTCAACAACACCAACGTTTCGATAGGCAGACACACATCTTTGATGAAAAACGTACAATCGGTGAGTGTCATTTTGTCCAGTGCTGCTCGTAGTAGTTGGGGCTTCACGATAGTTATTATTTTTGTTAGGAAATTACAGGCTTGCACCCAATTAGCTGATTGTGTGCGCATAGAATTTACGATGCCAGCGTAATTACGTACGGTGAGTCATGCAAGCTCTGGACAGGCGGTAAGAATTTTTAGTACGAGCTCCGTTTTACGATCATCACACCACGGTTTATAGAGTTGACCAATTAGTTTTCCTTGTATAGCATTATGTTTCTGTCTGTAGTGTATCACCGCATGAAAGCAAATGCCATGCTTCCTTGATGTCAACAACAACAACAAAAACTCATGCAACACTTGTGCAACTGCTTCACGTTCTTCCGCATTTACCAATGATTCAAACATACCGAGTTTCTTTTGCTCATGTACGCCACCTTTCCGGCCCGCACATTTAGCCGCATACACTTAGGGTCCGCACCAATCATAGAGACGAACAAAATGTTTACAACATTCTTCATCGAATACATGAATCTTTTTCGTCTTCGATATTTCAGGACATTGCAGCACATATTTACGTAAGGTGCTTAATACCACGCAAACAGTTACATGATCATCATATTGTAAACCAGAAATGAGTGCACGTACCAGTGTGCCACGATCGAGTATATTACGAATGAGCAGAGTATTGCCATCTACAAGATAGGAGAGTACAAAATGTATAAAACATTTGCGTACTGTATTCTTCTCGTGCAATTCTAAATATGAATGTGAAAGGAAATTTTCGATTGATTTCACATTCGAAAGCACTTGATATGAAGCGAGTAATTGACGTCCCAATTGCGGATCAACGCATACCATAGCGGTTAGTAATTTGAGAGCTGTGCGACGATGTTGAAGCTGTAGGGATTTTAGTAATAATTCTATGGCATTGCCATGTGACTTGAGGAAGTAACGTGAGGCATACAATGCTGACTCCATGTGATCTTTTTGATTTGAAACAATTTCCATTAGTACCAGCTGTAACGCTTCACAAATGTAGCCGATATGTAAAAGATTTGATTTATCAACACGTTCTACCGCTTCAGCTAGTTCGAGTGGTTTACCACGTTTCTCAATGTATTTTGCAATCATTTTAGGGCGTGATTCCATTAAGTGTAGAAAGTGACGAAGTTCTGTAATAAAGTTATTGGATCGCAATTTTGTACGAAAATTTAACATTTTAAAATCTTTTGAAAACTTGTCAATATTTTTTTTGGAAGACTTAGTCATAGCAAAATGTTTTATTACGTAACGGGTGTCGTTCTTGTAATTTTTTGTTCATTTATGCTTTTAATATGACCGATGAAATATAATAAGGAGAATGTAAGGAAGCTAGATATGACACTTGTATATCGCAGTGGCAGAGGCAAATAAAATAATGCCCAAAAAATACGTGAAGGGTGAGCCATGCCGATGGACTGTGCTTGTGGCTAATCGACACTATTCAAACTTTTGACGAAGATTTGGTACCACCTTGTGGTGTGCTACGCAAAAGTTTACATTCACGTATTGCCCGCTATCATTAGCATGTTCATGAATTACTCGACGTGGAACTAAGTCCGTTAGAGTAGGTGACGAAAGTCACACTGTCACTAAAGTGGAAGGGTAAAATCTTGGATTATAAGGAACATTTGAAAAATAAAATTTCCAGTGAAAATGAGTCAACTTCCAAAAAAAAAGTTGAAGCTCTTTGTACATCACGATGCAAAGGACCTGGAGACACTAGTAAATTTTACGAGTATGAAGAGGAAGCTATTCGTATTTCAAGCACCGAGAAGTGTGCAACGGTGTTTACGGCTTTCTAAATATGTTGTATATTTATTTTTTTTTGTTTTATCGACTGACGCGTTTTACAAAAAAGATTGACTATATTCGGAACATCCCCAACATGGCGTTTTTGTAAATGTTTCAAGACGTAGGTTAAAGTAAAGGTTGGTATGTGCCAAACCGAAGCCTTGAATGCAGATACTAGCAACTAATTTAGGTGTGAAGGTAAATGGTAAATGTTACAAAAAGGGACGAGAAAGCTGTTGATTTTTGTGTCCTCGCTCGGGGTGAGCGAGTGAATTTGGGTTAGTTTTGTAAATAATAACAAAAAAGATAAGTGTTGGGTGGCAGATGGGCTATCTGCATTAGGGGTTTTGGTTGGCCTCGTTCCGGGTGAACGAGAGCTGGGTTTGATTTGGTAAGTGAGAAAGATAATGGGCTGAAAGCCTTTAGGTTCTGTGGCAGATCGGTTCACCCTTCTGCGGTAGGTTGTTATGATGTCCTCGTTATGGGATAACGAGTGAATGGGATGGTCTCTGGTGTCCTCGCTCGGGGCGGGCGAGTGAATTCGGGGATTTTCTGGTGTCCTCGCTCTGGGTGAGCGAGTGAATTATGGGGTTTTCTGTTCAGGGGGCCCCCGGTTAGTCTTGTTAAAAAAAACTTAGATCGAAAAAATAAATGTTTTTTTTTGTTTGCGAGCTTTTTGTACGCTCTCCCGCGTCTTCGTGCGTCTCGCTCCGTATTCAGGTGTAGGAGTCCCTCCGGCAGACTCGAAACGAGACCGGAGGTAGAGAAAAAAAAGAGAAGAGGTAGGATCGCCCTCCGGTAGACTCGCACCATCACGAGACCGGGGGGTTGATTAGGGCATAGCCACAAGCTTAGGGATAGCGGGGCATCACGGCGCGTGGTTGAAACGCGTCTTCATGTCCCGCGCTCCCTTTCCCCATTGCCATCGCGTAGTACGGTTTTGGATTCCCCTCCGGTAGACTCGCACCATCATGAGACCGGGGGGTTGATTATAATATATGGCTCGGGAGAAACGCAGGCTTAGGGATAGAGAGACACGAAGACGCGGGTTCCTTAATTTTCTTTCTATGCCATTACCAACCGTGGGCCTCTGATTTTAGGTAGCTGGGGGAAAAAGAGTTTTGGTTTTTAGGGTTTTGTAAGGCGGACTTTGGCCCCTTATATTTAGTCCTCCTTGTCGTAGGGCGGAAGGAGTACCAATTTCGTAATTGGTCTAGTGGTTTGCCCCTTGTTTGTATGAACGTCAACAACACGCACACGGTTATCAGAGCCTGGGTGTGTGTTGACGATTCTGCCCATTCTCCACTCGTTGGGTTGGAGGTTGTCCTCTTTGATAACAACTAGGTCTCCGGGTTTTAGATTAGGTTGTGGATATTTCCACTTGTATCGCTTCTGGATCTCGGTGAGATATTCGGTTTTCCATCGCTTGCAAAAAGTATGATGGAGGGCTTTGAGTTTCTGCCACCGATTGATCATCGAGGCAGGGCTCTCACTCGCATCCGGCTCTGGCGGAGCCAGTAGATGGCTGCCAGTGAGGAAATGTCCTGGGGTGAGCGGCTCCAGATCCGTCGGGTCATTGGACGCCGGGCTGAGCGGCCGCGAGTTCAGGCATGCCTCGATGCGGCACAAGAGGGTCTGGAATTCCTCGAAGGTGAATTTGTGTGGTGAGGCTATCTTTTTGAAATGGCTTTTGAAGCTTTTCACTCCAGCCTCCCACAGCCCTCCCATATGGGGAGCGCCAGCAGGGATGAAATGCCAAGTGAGTGATTGGTGGCTGTACTTCGAGACAGCATTGTCTCGGGCTTGTGCAATGAAAGTTTTGAATTCCGATCGTAGGGATCGTGAAGCTCCGACAAAGTTTGTACCGTTGTCGGAGTAGACGTTTTTGGGACATCCGCGTCTAGATATAAAACGGGCAAAAGCCGCAAGAAATGATGGGGTGCTGAGGTCAGTAGTGGCCTCCAGATGAATCGCTCGTGTGGAAAAACACACGAAAAGGCAGACATAGCCTTTGGATAGTCGACACCCTCTGCCGCGGTAACTTTTAATGTCGAAGGGTCCGGCGAAGTCGACTCCAGTATTCGTAAATGCACGGCTGAATGTCGTGCGTTCACGAGGGAGGATACCCATCAGTTGGGTCTGAGCACGCTTTCGGTGTATCGTGCAAACTTTGCAATTATGAATGGTTGCCCTAATCATGGTTTTGATGTTAGGTATCCAGTATTGGGTGCGTATCAGACGCAACATGAGTTGATTTTCCCCATGCAGACTTTGTTGATGAAACATTAGGACTGTAAGACGGGATAACCTGCAGTTGTATGGGAGGAGGATTGGGTGGCGTTCATTAAAGGCTAAGTCCTTTGACGTCCCGAGTCGCCCTCCTACCCGAATGATGCCATCTTGGTCTAAGTAGGGATTAAGTGAAAGTATTGCACTTTTCCCTGCAATTGGTTTTCCGGCCTTTAGATAATTATATTCGGAACTATAATGTTGTTTCTGATAGATTTTAATTAAAAGTCGTGTAGTGGCCTTAATTTCATCAGGGGAGATTAGGTGCGACATGACCTGGAATGAATTTTTTGTTTCGGGGTGGGTTCTTCGGTAGAACCTCATAACGTGTGATAAGACCCGTAGAGCCCTAGGTAGGTCGGAAAAGCGTTGAAGAATATCGGTAGGAGTGACGGTTGTTGTTGCGCAGGTCTTTGCCCTCTTTTCCTCTACGGAGGTGATGTAGTCACTTTGTTGTGCTGGCCATTGGGAAGTGTCTTCTTGCAGCCAAGAAGGTCCCTGCCACCACAACGAATTGTTGACCAATTCAGACGCAGGTAATCCTCTGCTGCCTAAATCTGCTGGGTTGGACTCTGAGTTCACGTGCAGCCAGTCCCTATGTCCGACCATGTCGATGATCTTGGTGATCCGATGTGCGACGAAGGTTGACCAGGAGCAGGGCGGTTTCCTTATCCATGCGAGGACGATCGTTGAATCCGTCCACAGGTGCACTTTCACTGGTCCCAACTTGAGATTCCTGAGAATTGATTCGGTGATTTCCGCTAACAGCACGGCTCCGCAAAGCTCCAATCGTGGAAGAGAAAGAGTTTTCACTGGGGCTACTCGGGTTTTGGCTAGAAGTAGGTTTGTGCAGACATTATCATCCGTTTTGACGCGCATGTAAATGGCTGCTGCATAAGCCTTCTCGGATGCGTCACAAAATCCATGGATCTCGATGTCGGTTCCTGGTGAAAGGTTGACCCATCTAGGTATCCGGATTTTATCGATTTCATGGTATTGGTCAGTGAAGGTTTTCCATCGTTCCAGCGTACTGGTAGATACTGGTTCGTCCCAAGCGGTGCCTTCCAACCAAATACTTTGCATGAGTATTTTTGCCACAATGACCATTGGTGCCAGCCATCCCAAGGGATCGAAAAGTTTGGCGATTGCTGATAGTATCGCTCTCTTCGTAATATTTTCCGGGTTGTCCAGCGTCCCTGCTTGAAAATAAAATAAGTCGGAGAGGGCATTCCATCGAACACCTAATGCTTTCACTGAACTGGTATCTTCGAATGCCAGGAAGTTTTCATTGAGCAGGTCTGCTTTGGGGATGTCCCTTAGAATGTCCTCTGAGTTGGAGGTCCATTTGCGAAGTGGAAAACCCGCTGATTGTAGGACTTGACGAATTTCATCTCTGGCTTTACTAGTCGATGTGATCGTATGTCCACCCGCTAACACATCATCTACATACATGTATTCTCGCAGTATGCTAGCCGCTGTAGGGTGCGAGTTTGAGACGTCGTCTGCTAGTTGTCGGAGCGTTCTGATCGCGAGATATGGAGCGCAATTCACTCCGAAGGTAACCGTCTTTAATTCGTAAAGACTAATAGGGTCATTCGGGGAAGTGCGATGCACAATACGTTGAAATTTGGTGTGATTTTCGTTCACCCAAATTTGTCGATACATCTTTTCGATGTCGCTATTGAATACGAAGCGGTATAGTCTCCATCGTAAGATAAGTATGGGTAGATCGGCTTGTAGAACTGGGCCTGGGAGGAGAATATCGTTTAAGCTATTGCCGTTGGCCGTAGGGCTCGAGGCGTTAAATACTACGCGTACCTTGGTGGTTGTACTTTCTGCTTTTACAACGGCGTGGTGGGGCAGGAAATAATTATCCGAATCGTCGGATGGAATATTCTTTTCAATTTTTCTCATATGTCCGAGCGTTTCATATTCTGACAACACTCGAACATATTCTTTTCCTAAATCTGGGTTTTTTATTAGCCGCCCCTCATTCCGGAAGAATTGAGAGCATGCACGCTTCAGGGATGGTCCTAAGTTAATATTGTTAGGGTAATCCTGCCGGAATGGTAGTGACACGGTGTACCTTCCATTCTCACTTCGCTGCGTTGTTTCTTTAAATAGTTGTTCACAATACCTTTCATCCTCATTCAATATTTTATTTTTGGGTACATTTTCTACCTCCCAGAAAGCTTTGAGTTGATTGTCTAACGCAACCTCGTTGTAAAAAGACATAATGCTCTTCGTTGGATTCGGTGATTCGATACGACCGGTTAGTATCCAACCGAACACTGTCTCTTGGGCTAAGAGTGTGTTTAGTACATTCTTCTTTATACCGCTCATTATAATGTGGGGATATATGTCTCCGCCCAGTATGAGGTCTACGTCTTCGTTGACGTAGAACCTCTTGTCTGCCAAAATCAAGTCTGGGAATGCCTGCATAGTCATTGCGTTGATATGGCAGGATGGAAGATTCCCAGTGAGTTTCGTTAGAACTAGTACGGGTGTAGTCAGGCTGAAGCAGGGATCCACTGGTGAACGTAGTTCGATGTTGGATGCTTCTTTCACCTGAGCTGACACCGCATTTGTGATGCCTGAAACATGGGCATGCATTTTCCTCGCTGGCAAATTGATTCTGCGTTTCAGTCTTTCAGTTATAAAGGAACATTCAGACCCAGAATCAATTAATGCCCGCGCGGAGAAGTCGGTACCATTATGGTGAATGTGTACGCGAGCAGTTCCTAATAGCACGCCTGTGCTGGAATTGGCATGGCAGGATTTGACATTCTGATTCGCAGAGGAAGGTGGTTGTCCCGATTCCTGTCTTTTCCTTGCCTGTGCCGAAGTTGATGAGGCATTATCCACATCTTTGAAGGGATTTCGTACCGCCGGTTGCTGAAGTGTGTCCGCATGCAGGAGCGTGTGGTGACGAGAGTGGCATTTGGAACAGTTGTATGAACTGGTACACCTCGTCACTGTGTGTCCTGGGGATAAACAATTCAGGCAGCCATTTGTGGATTTGACGAATTTAATCCTTTCTACCGGATTTAAATCGCAAAAACGTGAACAGTTGCGTAATCTGTGCTCCGTAGATTTGCACATTTTACACATTGATTTTGTTGTTTGCTTGGTTACTTTGGTTTGAAAAGCACCAAGTCTTTTTGTAGGGTTTTCCGTCGACTGGCGCGACGTGTTTGATTTTTGCACTTTAGAAGTGGCATTCCCTGTAAAACCAGACACGGTTTCAAGTGTCTGGAAACGATTTGACAAGAATTTGTCCATATCCTCCCACTTGGATATGTCCGTCTTGTGATCAATGCTCTGCTCCCATAGAGCCAACGTGTTTTCAGGTAATTTTGTCGAACATAAATAGGTAATAATCGCATCCCAATTTGAAACATCGATCTGATGTGTTTTTAAAGATGCCAAGCAATTATTTATGTCGCGCTGTAAGGTTTTGATAGAGCTGCCGCACTCACTATCTATCTTTTTTAAATTAAACAAAATTTGTAGTTGTGAGTTTACGAGAATCCGTGGTCTCCGTTCATGAAAGTAATTCTACTATTTGTGATTTCTTGATTACATTTTAAATAGTAAGTACTACAAACACACGCATATATTATCGCCATATAAGTTGTAATTAAGATTAAATTTTCTCATTTACATTACGAAATTGCCTTAACACCATACAAATGTGCATTCTGATATATATTGATGTTGGTGCAGATGATGCAACATTTTTATATACATATGTATGTGTATAGTATGAAGTCATATTAATGAACGATGCGTACATATACATATTTACATTTGCATACATAAATTTAAATATATAGAAATAAATAAATTTAAGACTTTTCCAAAAAAGAGAATCAAATTTATCACGGTAAGAAATAGACCTGTTAAAAAATGATTAGAAAGTTTAATGATTATTGAGTATATTGAATGGTCTACAAGCAGTTGTTTAATGATTATTTGCCAGTAGGTATACCTTTTTAAATATTATTAACTAATTAAATTCACACACAAACTAAAACTAATTGAATTGTATGATTAATACGATTATTTGATTATTAATATTGTTTTGATTATTGTTAACAACAAAATCAATTTGATTAATGTCAATTAATTTTGAATATTTGAGTTATATAGTAAAAAATAATTAAATGATTATTATACCCAGCGTGCGCACGACAGATAGTCGACACCGGCAACCGCTACGGTAGAAGCGACCATGCCCTGCGTAAACCACGCATGCAATACCTCAATGCCACGAAAAGGAACTTGGAGGCGTAAAAAACAAATGACTGGTGGTGTAATGAAATTTAAGAGCTACGTAAAATATGGCATAGAATGCGAAGGCTGATAATCCGCACCCAGCAGCAGGGCCGTAGAGAGAAACCGGGCCCGGGACTAAACAATTTACGGGACCCCTAAAAAAATCCACATACATTTCATTAATTTGAATTAATGACGTCTCATTCATGAATCATTATTGATGGAGTACATCAAAAAAAATTTTGCCACATCAACTAAATGATTTTTGGACTAAGAGCTGAAAATAAAAAAAATTAAAGAAAAAAAAAACTTTTTTAAAAATAAGCTTTTATTATTTTGGCTAATAAAATTAACTAAAAAGTAAACAATAAATTGACTCTAAAGAAATATAACACTTTATAAGTTCATTGTAAGCTTAAACGATAATTAGGCTTTTTCGTCTGCGACAAAAAAATTCTATATTGTACATAATTATATATTTTTAACATTGAAACTTTACACCTAAATTATTAAATCTTACAGTTTATATCACAGTCCAAATTGTTCTAATAAAAAACGTGTTAAATTTTGATGGTATAATTAAGAACATTTAGGATCTCATTTTCTTGCTATCGCAATGTAACACGCTTTTATTAGAACAATTAGGACTGTGATATAAACTGTAAGGTTTAATAATTTAGGGGTAAAGTTTTAATGTTAAAAATATATAATTATGTACAATATAGAATTTTTGTGTCGCAGACGATAAAGCCTAATTATCGTTTAAGCTTACAATGAACTTATATCAATAGAACGGTCTACTTCCCTGAATGAAACTTTACAGGAACGCTATCTCTCAAGTTGGATCGAACTGCACACGATGTGCAAATTTGATTGAAATCAGTTAAATATCTTAGGAATCCATCGCGAATAAACAACAACAACAAACAAGATCAAAACGGGAAAAAATTATTTTGGTACTCTCAAAAGCGTTTTTAGTACGAAGAAAAATATGTGAGCGGCAGCATTTATTGCATAGGAAAATTTTAAATTTATATTACTTCTAAGCATATACGAAATGGAGAAATGTTGATTGTACGAAAGGGGTTTAACGGCAGGTATAAAAAACATCCAAATTAGTTCCAATAACTAAAATATTTATAAATTGAGGTATTTCAAAATTTTTATTTCTATAAATGTACACTTAGTCCGATTGAATAAAGGAAAACAAAATTATTACAATAGTTCAAACCATTTTTAAATATTAGCTAAAATATGTTTCGATTGACGTTTTAAAAAAAATTTGTTTGCCGTAATTGATCCCTGAATCAGATCGAAAATAATAGAGAAAAAATTATTAAAATCAGTATATCCGTTTATCAGCTTAGAACGTATTAACGCACACAAATTCAGACCTGGTAAATCTATGTCTGAATTTCGTTTCCCGAAAAACTTATACGGCCGTGCAAAATGACACTATCAGCTCAGTCAGAGTGGAGAGGGACCACCCGTTCCGTTTCAAACTAAATTGGCCCCAGACAGGGTGACCTTATATCGTGCGATTTCTTTAATTTGATCCTGAAAATCATAAAACAAGCTGAATAGCTTAACCGCTCTGGAACGGTATGTTATAAAAACGTGCAATATCTGGCGTATGCTGACGATATTAATATAATCGGCCTGAACCGTTGCACCCTAAGTTTTGCATAATCAAAAAAAAAACTACATAGGTATCTGCTGTCATCAAGCAAAGAGTCACCGCATGTGTGCCTTGGCAACTACACTATTTTAGGCAGGCATAATTTTGAAAAAGTAAAAGGCTTTCCTTTATTTGGGATCCAAATGTAACATAAACGAAGCGAAGAATCACTCTTGCAACTAAATGCTGTTTTGCACTAGAGGCAAGTGATGAGTAAGTCCTCTCCCGGCAAACGAAAATAATTTTTTACAAGTCACTTACAGTACCTATATGGTGTAGAATTATGGACCACAACAACAAAAGTTGAGGCGACTCAAGCAGTGTTCGAGAGAAAATGTCTTCAAAAGATGTACGGACCTCTACGATTTGGCGACGTCGAGTACCGAAGAAGATTTAATTTAGTTCAACTAATTAAAACACAGCGGCTATGCTGTTTAGGTCAAGCTATGAGAACGAGAGATCTATTTTTTTATCGAAATCCGTCTCTGCCAGCAGAGGAAGAGTGCCAGTCAATACTCCGCTGGAAGGACTTGCTGGAAAACATTTTCAATTCCCCTGGTGATCCCAATCGGCGTCGGTTAACCTAGCAAAGAAGCGACTGGCACGTCTTGTTGGATGGCCATAACCGTTTAAACTGTTAAGCACCAATAAAGTGTGTAAATAAGATTGGGAAGGAAAGCATGCTGTCACAAGCAGTCAATCACGATTATTGCTTCTAACTTTTGCTTAAGATCCATACATGTATGATCTTCCATCATTTTTTACTACGCATAAGCAACCCTATTCAAAAATATATTTATAAGAATTCATTCATAAATTTCCAAAATGTAACTTCATTTTGATTTGTTTTTTCATTGTTTTGTGCATTTCCACAACACTGATTTTCGTTTATGCTAATTAAATGTAAACACATGGCATGAAAGTAATTCTACTATTTGTGATTTCTTGATTACATTTTAAATAGTAAGTACTACAAACACACGCATATATTATCGCCATATAAGTTGTAATTAAGATTAAATTTTCTCATTTACATTACGAAATTGCCTTAACACCATACAAATGTGCATTCTGATATATATTGATGTTGGTGCAGATGATGCAACATTTTTATATACATATGTATGTGTATAGTATGAAGTCATATTAATGAACGATGCGTACATATACATATTTACATTTGCATACATAAATTTAAATATATAGAAATAAATAAATTTAAGACTTTTCCAAAAAAGAGAATCAAATTTATCACGGTAAGAAATAGACCTGTTAAAAAATGATTAGAAAGTTTAATGATTATTGAGTATATTGAATGGTCTACAAGCAGTTGTTTAATGATTATTTGCCAGTAGGTATACCTTTTTAAATATTATTAACTAATTAAATTCACACACAAACTAAAACTAATTGAATTGTATGATTAATACGATTATTTGATTATTAATATTGTTTTGATTATTGTTAACAACAAAATCAATTTGATTAATGTCAATTAATTTTGAATATTTGAGTTATATAGTAAAAAATAATTAAATGATTATTATACCCAGCGTGCGCACGACAGATAGTCGACACCGGCAACCGCTACGGTAGAAGCGACCATGCCCTGCGTAAACCACGCATGCAATACCTCAATGCCACGAAAAGGAACTTGGAGGCGTAAAAAACAAATGACTGGTGGTGTAATGAAATTTAAGAGCTACGTAAAATATGGCATAGAATGCGAAGGCTGATAATCCGCACCCAGCAGCAGGGCCGTAGAGAGAAACCGGGCCCGGGACTAAACAATTTACGGGACCCCTAAAAAAATCCACATACATTTCATTAATTTGAATTAATGACGTCTCATTCATGAATCATTATTGATGGAGTACATCAAAAAAAATTTTGCCACATCAACTAAATGATTTTTGGACTAAGAGCTGAAAATAAAAAAAATTAAAGAAAAAAAAAACTTTTTTAAAAATAAGCTTTTATTATTTTGGCTAATAAAATTAACTAAAAAGTAAACAATAAATTGACTCTAAAGAAATATAACACTTTATAAGTTCATTGTAAGCTTAAACGATAATTAGGCTTTTTCGTCTGCGACAAAAAAATTCTATATTGTACATAATTATATATTTTTAACATTGAAACTTTACACCTAAATTATTAAATCTTACAGTTTATATCACAGTCCAAATTGTTCTAATAAAAAACGTGTTAAATTTTGATGGTATAATTAAGAACATTTAGGATCTCATTTTCTTGCTATCGCAATGTAACACGCTTTTATTAGAACAATTAGGACTGTGATATAAACTGTAAGGTTTAATAATTTAGGTGTAAAGTTTTAATGTTAAAAATATATAATTATGTACAATATAGAATTTTTGTGTCGCAGACGATAAAGCCTAATTATCGTTTAAGCTTACAATGAACTTATAAAGTGTTATATTTCTTTAGAGTCAATTTATTGTTTACTTTTTAGTTAATTTTATTAGCCAAAATAATAAAAGCTTATTTTTAAAAAAGTTTTTTTTTTTCTTTAATTTTTTTTATTTTCAGCTCTTAGTCCAAAAATCATTTAGTTGATGTGGCAAAATTTTTTTTTGATGTACTCCATCAATAATGATTCATGAATGAGACGTCATTAATTCAAATTAATGAAATGTATGTGGATTTTTTATAGGGGTCCCGTAAATTGTTTAGTCCCGGCCCCGGTTTCTCTCTACGGCCCTGCACCTGGGTGCGGATTATCAGCCTTCGCATTCTATGCCATATTTTACGTAGCTCTTAAATTTCATTACACCACCAGTCATTTGTTTTTTACGCCTCCAAGTTCCTTTTCGTGGCATTGAGGTATTGCATGCGTGGTTTACGCAGGGCATGGTCGCTTCTACCGTAGCGGTTGCCGGTGTCGACTATCTGTCGTGCGCACGCTGGGTATAATAATCATTTAATTATTTTTTACTATATAACTCAAATATTCAAAATTAATTGACATTAATCAAATTGATTTTGTTGTTAACAATAATCAAAACAATATTAATAATCAAATAATCGTATTAATCATACAATTCAATTAGTTTTAGTTTGTGTGTGAATTTAATTAGTTAATAATCTTTAAAAAGGTATACCTACTGGCAAATAATCATTAAACAACTGCTTGTAGACCATTCAATATACTCAATAATCATTAAACTTTCTAATCATTTTTTAACAGGTCTGTTTCTTACCGTGATAAATTTGATTCTCTTTTTTGGAAAAGTCTTAAATTTATTTATTTCTATATATTTAAATTTATGTATGCAAATGTAAATATGTATATGTACGCATCTTTCATTAATATGACTTCATACTATACACATACATATGTATTTAAAAATGTTGCATCATCTGCACCAACATCAATATGTATCAGAATGCACATTTGTATGGTGTTAAGGCAATTTCGTAATGTAAATGAGAAAATTTAATCTTAATTACAACTTATATGGCGATAATATATGCGTGTGTTCGTAGTACTTACTATTTAAAATGTAATCAAGAAATCACAAATAGTAGAATTACTTTCATGCCATGTGTTTACATTTAATTAGCATAAACGAAAATCAGTGTTGTGGAAATGCACAAAACAATGAAAAAACAAATAAGTTACATTTTGGAAATTTATGAATGAATTCTTATAAATATATTTTTGAATAGGGTTGCTTATGCGTAGTAAAAAATGATGAAAGATCATACATGTATGTATCTTAAGCAAAAGTTAGAAGCAATAATCGTGATTGACTGCTTGTGACAGCATGCTTTCCTTCCTAATCTTATTTACACACTTTATTGGTGCTTAACAGTTTAAACGGTTATGGCCATCCAACAAGACGTGCCAGTCGCTTCTTTGCTAGGTTAACCGACGCCGATTGGGATCACCAGGGGAATTGAAAATGTTTTCCAGCAAGTCCTTCCAGCGGAGTATTGGTTGGCACTCTTCCTCTGCTGGCAGAGACGGATTTCGATAAAAAAATAGATCTCTCGTTCTCATAGCTTGACCTAAACAGCATAGCCGCTGTGTTTTAATTAGTTGAACTAAATTAAATCTTCTTCGGTACTCGACGTCGCCAAATCGTAGAGGTCCGTACATCTTTTGAAGACATTTTCTCTCGAACACTGCTTGAGTCGCCTCAACTTTTGTTGTTGTGGTCCATAATTATACACCATATAGGTACTGTAAGTGACTTGTAAAAAATTATTTTCGTTTGCCGGGAGAGGACTTACTCATCACTTGCCTCTAGTGCAAAATAGCATTTAGTTGCAAGAGTGATTCTTCGCTTCGTTTATGTTACATTTGGATCCCAAATAAAGGAAAGCCTTTTACTTTTTCAAAATTATGCCTGCCTAAAATGGTGTAGTTGCCAAGGCGCACATGCGGTGACTCTTTGCTTGATGACAGCAGATACCTATGTAGTTTTTTTTTTTTGATTATGCAAAACTTAGGGTGCAACGGTTCAGGCCGATTATATTAATATCGTCAGCATACGCCAGATATTGCACGTTTTTATAACATACCGTTCCAGAGCGGTTAAGCTATTCAGCTTGTTTTATGATTTTCAGGATCAAATTAAAGAAATCGCACGATATAAGGTCACCCTGTCTGGGGCCAATTTAGTTTGAAACGGAACGGGTGGTCCCTCTCCACTCTGACTGAGCTGATAGTGTCATTGTGCACGGCCGTATAAGTTTTTCGGGAAACGAAATTCAGACATAGATTTACCAGGTCCGAATTTGTGTGCGTTAATACGTTCTAAGCTGATAAACGGATATACTGATTTTAATAATTTTTTCTCTATTATTTTCGATCTGATTCAGGGATCAATTACGGCAAACAAATTTTTTTTAAAACGTCAATCGAAACATATTTTAGCTAATATTCAAAAATGGTTTGAACTATTGTAATAATTTTGTTTTCCTTTATTCAATCGGACTAAGTGTACATTTATAGAAATAAAAATTTTGAAATACCTCAATTTATAAATATTTTAGTTATTGGAACTAATTTGGATGTTTTTTATACCTGCCGTTAAACCCCTTTCGCACAATCAACATTTCTCCATTTCGTATATGCTTAGAAGTAATATAAATTTAAAATTTTCCTATGCAATAAATGCTGCCGCTCACATATTTTTCTTCGTACTAAAAACGCTTTTGAGAGTACCAAAATAATTTTTTCCCGTTTTGATCTTGTTTGTTGTTGTTGTTTATTCGCGATGGATTCCTAAGATATTTAACTGATTTCAATCAAATTTGCACATCGTGTGCAGTTTGATCCAACTTGAGATATAGCGTTCCTGTAAAGTTTCATTCAGGGAAGTGGACCGTTCTATTGAAATAAGTTCTATGTACGGTTCGATTTGCCTGAAATTTGGCACATAGGTAGCCCTATGCCTACGTTAGTAGTTACGATACCAGGGACCGATCTTTTCCAACAAATTCTGTTCTTGTTTCGATTTAACTGATATTGGGCGTATGGGTAGCCCTTTGCCTAGATTACTATTCATGCACCGACTAGGGCTTGGAGTTGCGGTGGGACTGTGACTGGGGAAAGGGATGGAGAAGAACAAGGACAATTAGAGAGAAGATAAAAGAGGATAGAGAAAAGATAGAGTTAGACTTGAACAATTAGGACTGTGATATAAACTGTAAGATTTAATAATTTAGGTGTAAAGTTTCAGTGTTAAAAATATATAATTATGTACGATATAGAATTTTTTTGTCGCAGACGAAAAAGCCTAATTATCGTTTAAGCTTACAATGAACTTATAAAGTGTTATATTTCTTTAGAGTCAATTTATTGTTTACTTTTTAGTTAATTTTATTAACCAAAATAATAAAAGCTTATTTCTAAAAAAGTTTTTTTTTTCTTTAATTTTATTAAAGACATACTTTTCCCTCCTGCTAGCTAGCTGAGTGGAAGGGGCGCTGTCATGGCGCGGGTCACCCTTCACCCAGGTAAGGACGAGCGAGGCGGATGCCTTTGTGCTATTGTCACCCGTCGCCCCCCTAGGTGCTGAGTGGCCCGACGCCTTGATGACTATGTCACCCCTCCCCCTCAGCTCTGGCTTCAGCCAGCTGAGTGGAAGGTGCGCTGTCATGGCGAGGGTCACCCTTCACCCAGGTAAGGATGAGAGGGTCGGATGCCTTTGTGCTATTGCCAACCGTCGCCCCCCTAGGTGTTGAGCGGCCCGACGCATTAATGACTATATAACCCCTCCCCCTCAGCTCTGGCTTCGGCTAGTTGAGTGGAAGGTGCGCCGTCATGGCACGGGTCACCCTTCACCCAGGTAAGGACGAGCGGGGCGGATGCCTTTCAATCCGAAGACTGCCGATCAATCCGATACCGTCAACCGACCCCGCCCGGAACGAGCCACCGCTGTCCAGGTAAACCCCATCGCCAGCCTTCTTCCCCACTCACCACGGCCCTGGTACGCGCTCCGTAGTTCACCGCCGCTGCCTTCGCATAGTCGCCCCTCTGGTGCCGCCGCTGCTTCCATCAGGCGGGTGCTGCGCCGAACATTGGCCGTCCGCCATACTACCGCCGTGCCCATCCCGCCTTGCCGGTGCCGCCGCTGCTACACCAACCACTGGCCGTTCGCCGTCCTATAGCCATTCAGCCGCCGCTGCTACGACGACCGTTGGCCGTCCGCCATCCTACCGCCGTTAAGCCGCTGCATCAGTCACGCCGCTGCTACAACGACCGTTGGCCGTTTACCATCCTACCGCTGTTAAGCCGCTGTATCCGTCACGCCGCTATTACGAAGACCGTTGGCCGTGTGCCATCCTACCGCCGTTAAGCAGCTGCATCCGTCCCGCTGCTGCTACCCCAGCCACTGTCCGATTGCCATCCTATCGCCGTTACGCCGCTGCTTCTATCCCGCCGCTGCTTCCGTACCGCCGTACCAGTCCGTCTGTTACCCGAACCGCCCTACCGAACCTCTACTCCAACGAACTTTAGCCGCCGCTCCGCTCCTCGCCATCTTGCGACGGAAAGCTGCTGCCCAGCCTTAGACAAAACCCACATCATAAATGGCGCCCGAGCAGGCACCCTCCTCCGCAGATGACCGTGGAAAAACAAATACACCAACCCCCAACACTGTCGGGGCGGGTTCGACGAACACACCATCAGAAACAACAAACACACCGGCCACCGAAGTTACGATGCTGAATACCGACACACTCAATTGGATCTACTTACTGAAAAGGGAGAGGCTGATAGAGGAGTGTAAGAAGCATAGCACTCCCGTGGAAGGCCAAACCGTAGCCGATCTACGCCGCGCACTGAGCACGTACGTGCAAGCAAAACGCACGAGGTAATCAAGTGAAGACCTACTGAAGGAGTTGGAGAAGGAAGTAGAAGAGGACGAAGAAAAACCGGTTAAACTACGAACACCGACAATAAACATCACCCCAACACAACCGACCAAGTCAATAACCGCCATCCAGGTACAAAATTCCCTCTTGCATGCTCATGAGAGAGAACGCGCGCAACCGAAGCGAATCGAACTGAGCACCAGTGAGCTAATGAATACCATCCGCCACTGGGATCTGCATTTTTCGGGAGAGGAGTCGCTGCACGAATTTCTGGAGAGAATAGAGGAGCTCGCCGAATGTTACCGCATCCCCGTCGACCGGCTCCTCCTAACGCTGCCGGAACTGCTGCGTGGCAAAGCACTCCAGTGGTACCGCATCCGTAAGCAACAAATCAACCACTGGAGCGATTTTCGAAGGGAGGTGAAATTTTTTTTCTGCCTAAGCGTCATCTTCAACATTTAGAAGAGACCATCCGAAAACGCAGGCAACAAGGCCGAGAAAAAGCCAAGGACTACGTCCTCGCATTGGAAACGCTGATCCGCCAGCATCCGACAATGTGCAAAGAAAATCACCTCGAGCGAATATACGATGACCTACGCGTTGAATACAGCCTCTTCGTCGAGCGCAGCGAGTTTAAGACGATCGATGAGCTCCTGGAAATAACGGAGGAATATGAGCTGCTAAAAAGCGAGGAAGCTAAACAGGACATAGAGGCGATCCACAGCCTGTATCATCTTCAAAAGGAGTACGATAGAAAGGAGTGCTGCTGGCGCTGCAAGGAACGTGGACACCGCCGCTTCCAATGCAGGGGCCGCTGGAGAATGTTCTGCTCCAGGTGTGGACAAGACAACACCCTCTCCAGGGACTGCCTATGACCTTCGACCAACCAATCCACCGACAACAACACATCCAGGATGCTGTCAAGTCATGTGAGAGGAAGCTGCCAAGCATTATTTGTGTGGCCACAGAAGCCTATTGAACCACCAGCCTGCGATCCCGCTGCCGAAATGCAAGTAGATGACCGTTTCTATATACCGATAGCCATCGAGGGCATGAGCGTGCGCGCGCTAGTGGACACCGGCGCCACCCTTTCATACGTCGATGAGTCAATACGAAATCACCTGGAGAGAAGCAACATCAAACCACGTCTTAACAGGTGGAGCGTCCAATTGGCAGACCAGACGTTTTTCTATAGTTCGAATTCCTACACAGCAAGGATTACGTACCAAGGACGAAGGACCAACACAATGATGTCCGTCATCCCGAACCTGGCAGAACGGACGATCTTAGGAATGGACTTTTTACGGGAAAGGGGAATCACCCTCGCGCTAAATGTCCAGCCGTTAGAAGTCACCTTGACCAGAAGATCAGCCGAAATAGACCCACTATGTGCAATGGCCAGCTGGGAACACGCGAACAATGGCCAAAATTCAGAGCAGGAAACTTTTTCAGCGCACCACCAGAAGCGATTGAGTAAAACCGTTAGCCCAATTACCGCAGCCGAACACTCGACCATCCGTACACATAACCGACCGCTGAAGCAACGCTTCTACCCCTTTTACCCGGCTATACAAAAATACAACCTCAATAAAGAGTACCGAAAAAGAGCGCCGAACGCGATATTCAATACACTCTCCCAACGCCCGTTACAAAACCCCGACACACCGACACAAAAACCAGACATTTTTACACAATAAAAAGCGACAGAGAAGAGCCCGGTGAGATTATTGGCAACCATGCAATAGCCGCAGAAATGGGAAATATTAACCATCGACTTCGTGCCACCACTACCACGTTCCAAGCAAAGAAGCAATTACCTCTTCGCCATGATCTACAAATTCTACAAGTGGGTGGAGTTAATCCCCGCGCCAAGAAAAAGCGGCAAGCGTGCTCAAAGCGCTACAAGAAAAGGTCATATACTTACTTCGTTGTCCGAAAACCTTCCTCACCGACAATGGGAAGCAGTTCGGCGGAAAAGCGTTAGCACCGTTCCTGAGCGAGCACCACACATGGGATTAGGAGATTCCACAAACGGCACTTGCAATAAACATGGTCAGAAAAGAGGGTACAAAAGCATCGGCAGCAGGCATAAACTTCGGCGAAATAAAACAACGTCAGAGCGGGTGCAAACGGAGGGAGCAGTACCAGTGGCCAGCCAACCGAACAAAAACGCGAAGGGGACCTATTTTTTTCGGGCCACATTTTACCGAATACCTGATAGCCATGATGAAATCACAACACGAGGAAGATGGAAACGAAGAAGAAGAATATTATGTATTATAATGAATTGTCTGAAATATACTCTGTTAGTTTTAAGAACAATGAAATATAATTATTCTTACGTTATACAAATGAATTAAAAACATAAACTCTGTTAGATATAAGTGGGATGACTCTGTATATTTTGAGAAAAAAAAAGAAAAAAATAATTAATAAAGTGCTTCGCCCACATGCACACCGGCAAACGACCTAGGCCATGCCTGGAGATCCATCTTTCCCCACCGCAGTCAACCGAAGTGGGAGGGGGACTGTAACGTAGCGTTACAATAACGTAACCCCCGTATTTCCTTATTCACTTAAACCTGCACCTCCCTGTACTTTATTTTCTATAGCATAACCAACAACCACTTGTACTTATTCTCTTATAGCATAGTCAACAACCACGGATAGCAAACCATTGAAAATCACAATAATGGTGTGTTGACTTTTCAACCAGTTTGCGGCCCCACCCATATAAACATTGAATTTGCATTTTTGCAATTCAGTCCACGCAGGTGAGCCAGCGGGAGTGGATGTCTTTTTAAAGACATACTTTTCCCTCGTGCTAGCTAGCTGAGTGGAAAGGGCGCTGTCATGGCGCGGGTCACCCTTCACCCAGGTAAGGACGAGCGGGCCGGATGCCTTTGTGCCATTGCCACCCGTCGCCCCCCTGGGTGTTGAGCGGCCCGACGCCTTAATGACTATATAACCCCCTCAGCTCTGGCTTCGGCTAGTTGAGTGGAAGGGGCGCCGTCATGGCACGGGTCACCCTTCACCCAGGTAAGGACGAGCGGGGCGGATGCCTTTGTGCTATTGCCACCCGTCGCCCCCTGGGTGTTGAGCGGCCCGACGCATTAATGACTATACCACCCCTCCCCTCAGCTCTGGTTTCGGCCGTGAGCCGATGCGTGCGCATAGGGGGCTACCGCTGTGCCGTTAGGGTGCACTTCCCCTCCGCGCACGGATCGATCCACGGTGTATCGGCTGGTACAGCCCCGCCCCTCTTACGCACCTTCTATTAGCGTGCAAGTAGGGAGGCGGGGGTGTCCAGCGGTGAAACCAGCACTAACGAGTCCTCGCAGTCTCTTCCCCAGGTGACCGACCGGCCTACTATCGATTCTGCCGATCAATCCGATACCGTCAACCGACCCTGTCCGGAACGAGCCGTCGCTGTCCAGGTGAACCCCATCGCCAGCCTACTTCCCCTCTCACCACGGCCCTGGTACGCACTCCGTAGTCCACCGCCGCTGCCGTCGCATCGTCACCCCTCTGGTACCGCCGCTGCTTCCATCCCGCGGGTGCTACGCCGACCGTCCGCCATACTACCGCCGTGTATTGTTAAATAATATAAATCTGGCAACTCTAATTATCAGTTTTCTTTTCATACTATTTCATTATACCTCTTGTTCGTATTATACTGAATAAAGTTAGTCGCCATCTTACTCTGAAACTGCGTGTAAGTTAACACCTGCTAAGCAGATTTATGGGAAACAATATCTTCCCATATGAATTGCCGAATATGAAAACCTACTAATGCATTTAATGTAACCATCCGTTCATACCAAAAACGCTGACGCTATGTCTGTGAAGGTAGTTAACACCTGCTAAGCAAATTTATGGGAAACAAAATCTTCCCATATGAATTGCCGAATATGAAACCTACTAATGCATTTAATGTGAACATCCGTTCACACCAAAAACGCTGACGCTATGTCTGTGAAGGTGCGCATGACAATATTGAAGTAAAGTAGTAAACAACAACAATGCTTTGAAATGAATGATAAACAACGGCGAATGCGACAAATACAACAACAATATCAACTGCGACCGCTGCTGCCTTCGCCACCGCTTTGGATAAAATAGTTTGATTCTGTTATTTACGTTTAGTCTTTTGCCAGGAGGCTCTAATCGAGATTGTATTCGGTGATTAAAAATAAAGTAAACATAAAAAACCATCTTTCGTTTTTATTTAAGTTGAAGAGCGAAAGTAACTGGCGCCCAAGTGTGGGGCCGCCCGTGTTTTAACTAAATCCTATTTATTGGACGAACAGCGTGGTCGTGATTTCGGACTCACCAAGGAAGAATTGAACCAGAGAAGATCCAAAGCAGCAGCAAGAGGAGTCGAGCTACAACAAAAATGATAGTAAGGAAGTAGATTTAAGAAAGTGAATTAAATAAAAAAAAAACGAAAAATTACGTTAAAGCATAATAAGTTGATTGATTAAATTGTGTTTTGGAAATTTATAAAAAAGTGAGCTGTAAGCCAGTGAATTTAATAAAAAAATAATAAGCTTAGTAGGCTCAAGATAATTACGTGTTGAAAATCAAGACAGCAAAAAGCTGTAAGCCAGCGAATCTAAAAAGTTTGTGAATTAAATTTTAAATTAATATAAAAGAAAATGGATGAAATGCAACTTCGTTCAGTCATTAGTGCCGCTATAAGAGTAGCTACTGACCAAACAAAACGTGACTTTCAGAAAACTATAGACGAAATGACTCAAAGACTCGCTAGGATGGAAACACCCACTACAGTAGAAGCATATCAGGAAATAACATTTAGCCGTGATATTGAGTGTAACTTATCACTGGACGTGGTGAAATCTTTGCCAGAATTTTCTGGTGACCAGACACGTTATGTGTCATGGCGGCAGGCGGCTCATGCCGCCTACAAATTTTCGAATCATTTGCTGGTAGTTGTAAACACTACCAAGCCGTGGCGATTATTCGTAACAAGGTTACAGGACGCGCAGATTCTGTGCTCTCCTCGTTCAACACCGTCCTTAATTTTAAAGCAATTATAGCAAGACTTGATTTTTCCTAAGCTGATAAGAAACCTATCCATGTTGTAGAACAGGAAATGTCCACCCTCCGCCAGGGAGGCCTGACAATTAATGACTTTTATGACAAGGTCGAAAGGAAACTGACGGCCATAACTAATAAAACTCTTATGACCTACGGAAGCGAGCGACAGGTTATTGAATCACTTATGACCAAATATCGCCAAGACGCTCTTAGGGTATTCATATCCAGACTTAATAGGCCATTATGTGACATCTTATTTTCATCTAGACCAAAAGACATGCCATCTTCTCTTGCTCTTGCGCAAAACCAACTAATGTTAGGTCCTTTCCCATTGCCAATAGCCCTCATTTCAAAAGAGTATCAAGTAATCAAGTTCAACAAAATGTCACTCCAATGGAGGTTGATCCCAGTCTTTCTAAATTGAGGTATCCTTCTCAACAGACGCCTTCCTCTTCTCGTAATCGCCCAAATTACCCTTCAGGCAGGACTCCATTTGGAAATCCAGTTTCAACCGGTTGCACTGCCGCGAATGCAAAAAGACCACATGGTAGTGACCAATTTAATTATAATAAAATGCAACGAATCAATGCCCTTAACCAATATGACGAGGAAGCCTACGCAGATTCCGACGCCTACGATGAGAAAGATGGGGAAATTGATAATAATGGCAATGCAATAGCAGAAGTACCAAGCGACGAAATAAATTTTTTAGAGTAGCGTCCCTGCTACCGTTTGTTAGCAGGAAGTTCAAAGGTAAACCAGTAAAATTTCTGATCGACACCGGCGCTTCTTAAAACTATGTAAAGGACTGTGGATGGCAAGGTGTAAAAACAGTAGAGTCAACATTCCTGGTGAAATCCATTCATGGTACCAATCGCGTTACGCAAAAATGCACTATCAACATTTTTGACACGAATTCTGAATTTTTTCTTTTACCAACTCTTGAAACATTCGACGGTATAATAGGTTACGACCTTTTGCGTAAAATCAATGCTAAGCTTGACCTTAATAAATTAATTCTTTCATACAAAACTGGTTCAGAAAATTTGCAACATCTCCACTGTAAAGACGTTAACAATATTGTACTGACCCCATTAATTGAAGAACTTAAAGTTAAGCATTCTGCGGCCTTTTCTAACTCAGAGGAGTTCCTTCCTTACAATACGAATATTGTGGCAACAATTAGAACCACAGACAACGAGGCAGTTTATTCAAAATCATATCCTTATCCAATGGCGGCATCAGAATTTGTAAATAGCGAAATCCACAACCTCTTACGCGATGGAATAATCAGACCTTCCAGGTCCCCTTATAATAGTCCTATATGGGTAGTTCCTAAGAAAGGATTGACCGAATCTGGTGAAAAGAAAATGCGAATGGTGGTGGACTTCAAGAAGCTCAATGAAAGGACCATCAATGATAGATACCCTATACCTGACACCTCCATAATACTAGCGAATCTAGGTAAATCCTCAATTTTCACAACGATAGACCTTAAATCGGGTTTCCACCAGATAATACTGGCTGAGCGGGATAGAGAGAAAACCGCATTTTCCGTAAACAATGGAAAATACGAGTTCTGTAGACTGCCGTTTGGGCTGAAAAATGCCCCGAGTATTTTCCAACGTGCCATCGACGACGTGCTGAGGGAGGAGATAGGAAAAATATGCCACGTCTACATCGATGATATAATCGTGTTTTCCAAGGATTACGAGAGTCACTTCAGCGATGTCAGCCGTGTCCTTCGGAAGTTATATTTGGCTAATATGAGAGTTTCTTTAGAAAAGACCCAATTTTTCCAAACAGAGGTCGAATTCCTCGGATTTGTGGTCTCACAAAGTGCTATCAAAACGTCAAAGGACAAAGTTCAGGATATTGTTAATTATGAAGTCCCGAGAACACTTCGAGCATTGCGCTCTTTCCTCGGGCTATCAGGTTACTATCGACGTTTCATAAAAGACTATGCGTCAATAGCTAAACCCCTCACCAAGTACTTACGTGGCGAAAACGGAACAGTAAGCAGCACCGCTTCAAAGAAAGCTAATGTTGAATTCGACGAAGAAGCCCACAATGCCTTTAGGAAAATTAAAGATATTCTATCATCCGAGGATGTGCTTCTCCTTTACCCCGATTTTCAAAAACCCTTCGACTTAACTACGGACGCATCCTCTCATGCTTTGGGAGCAGTTCTTTCTCAAGGAGGTCGGCCTATTACTATGATTTCACGTACACTGACCAAAACTGAGGAGAATTATGCTACTAACGAGCGAGAATTACTCGCCATTGTTTGGGCATTACAAAAGCTCAGAAATTACCTTTATGGTGTCAAAAACCTTAACATATATACAGATCACCAACCTTTGACCTTCTCAATTTCGGATAAGAATCCGAACTCAAAACTAAAGCGATGGAAACCCGGAAAGGAAAATGTTGTCGCTGACGCGTTGTCAAGACAGCATATTAATGCTCTTAACACTGACCGATCTGATGAAACTGTTCATAGTGAGGAATCCTCAACAATGACGATTAAAACAGCTAAGAATCCTATCAATTGTTTCGGGAACCAAATAATTCTTGAAAATGGGGACAATGAATCCGTAACTACGAAAATTCTGTTCAAAACTCAAATCAGGCATCGCATTATTTTCAATAAGCTCGAAAGAATACCCACCCTAATAAAGAATTGCCTAAACCCTAATAGAGTCAACGCATTGCTGTGTGAACTTCCTGTGCTGGGGAAAATTCAGAACCAAATACTTTTGCGCTTTCCAGCGGTCAAGTTCGTCTACACGAATCTTCAAGTAACCGACATATTTAACAAGGACGACCAGCTAGAGATTTTGCAGTCTGAGCATAACAGAGCTCACCGCTCACTGAAGGAAAACATTAATCAGGTTCTTAGAGACTACTACTTTCCCAATATTTCAAAAACCTTGAGGGATATCATTTCTTCATGCAAAACATGCAAAGAAGCTAAATATCAACGCCACCCACCTAACCCTGGAATAGGCGAAACTCCCATTCCAGGTAGGCCCGGCGAAATTTTGCACATGGATATTTATTCAACCGACAAAAAATTTTTTTTAACTTGCATTGAAATTCGCTGTGGTCCAGTCAATTCCGACAAGATCGATAGTAGATTTAAAGGAACCCATAATCAAAATTATGAACTTCTTCAAGGACACAAAATATCTTATCTGTGACAACGAAAAATCTTTGAACTCAAGTACGATAAGAGCCCTATTGCAAGACCACTTCAATGTTTCCATTTACACAATTCCACCTCACCACAGTACTACAAATGGCCAGGTGGAAAGATTTCACAGCACGCTTACAGAAATAGGCCGCTGCATTAAGTTGACCCAGGGCTTAAACGACACAAATGACCTTATTCTCCTCTCCGCTTACAAGTACAATAGAACTATTCATTCAGTAACAAAACAAAGACCAATTGACATCATTCATCACAATGTGCAGGCATTTCTTGACGATATAAGAGATAGGTTAGTTAAGAAACAGCATAACGATCTAAAGAATAGGAACCAGAATTGCCTTACTAAGTCTTACCATCCAGGTGACAAAGTGTTTGTGAAAACCAACAAAAGGATAGGCAATAAGTTTACTAAGCTGTACTTGGAAGGAACAGTTACTAAAGATTTAGGCACAACAGTTCTGGTCGACGACAGAAGGGTTCACAAAGCAAATCTTAGATGACTTTTTCTCCTTTTTTTTCAGCGCCCGTTGGTGATCTGTCTGATTGTGGCGGTCATTGGTACAGAAGGTAAAATATTAAACCACACGAGCGCTGCGTACATTGAGGTTGTCACTGGAGAAGTTGCAATATTTTCTAAGTATGATTACCTCGGCCACCGTGGTGTGATGGTAGCGTGCTCCGCCTATCACACCGTATGCCCTGGGTTCAACTCCCGGGCAAAGCAACATCAAAATTTTAGAAATAAGATTTTTCAATTAGAAGAAAATTTTTCTAAGCGGGGTCGCCCCTCGGCAGTGTCTGGCAAGCGCTCCGATTGTATTTCTGCCATGAAAAGCTCTCAGTGAAAACTCATCTGCCTTGCAGATGCCGTTCGGAGTCGGCATAAAACATGTAGGTCCCGTCCGGCCAATTTGTAGGGAAAAATCAAGAGGAGCACGACGCAAATTGGAAGAGAAGCTCGGCCTTAGATCTCTTCGGAGGTTATCGCGCCTTACATTTTTTTTTTTTTTATGATTACCTCATTCATCATCAAAATTTGACTTATTACGAAGCTGTTTCAAAAGACACACAAAACTTACTAAATTACTTTCCACAGTCACACATAAAGAAATTATTACAACTAGACGCAGACCAAATTATGCGATTGCTGGATTCACTAAGAATTCATCATCGCCATGCCAGAAGCATCAACTTCCTGGGAACTGCATTGAAATATATTGCAGGTACCCCGGACTTTGACGATTTCAAGCAGGTATCTACTCGGGAGGAAGCCTTAATCGAATCGAATAACAGACAGATCTTCATTAATACCGAAACACAGCTAAGGATAAATCAATTGACCGACACCGTTAACAGGTTACTTAATGCTACAAAGAAACACGATATTAATACTGAACACCTTTTTGAAGTCGCGTCATCCAGAAATAGACACATCATAGATGAGCTTGAGACAATTATTTATTCAGTGGCTTTAGGTAAACTACAAATGATAAATCCTATTTTGTTAAATAATAAAGCAACTAATAAGCTTATTGCCAAAGAGCATTCTAATAACATTACTGTAAGCGATCTGTTAACGGCTTCAGCCCTCAAAATTTTGCAAAATGAAGAAAGTATGTATTTTATAATCAGGTATCCTATTATAAGTCAAATATGCACCAAACTTGTAATCAGGCCAGTTATTCATAATAGGAAAGCAATAATGTTAGAAGCAAGCATAGTGGCGGAGTGTAGTAGCGAGTATCATCAACTTAATAACTGTAAAGAAACAACATCAAAAACTATCTGTCGAATTACAAACACAAGGAACACTTGCTTACTGAATATGTTGAGCCGTCAACCAGCTGCATGCAAGTCGATACCAGCTGACCATATGGCTCCTCTGGAAGAAATTGACGATGGATTGGTGGTCATCAACGATCAAACGGTTGAAGTACGCGAAGACAGTTTCCCTCAAGTAAAAATTAAAGGTACCTTTCTTGTATCCTTCAAAAATAACGCCAGCATTAACAACGTCAGCTACACAAATTGGAAGAGAACTGTTCGCTCCTATCCGAGAGCTGCACCAGCTGAAATACTGAATATGACCGAGCTTGTTCCCCTGTTATCCTTACCTTACCTTCATCGTGGAAACTTGGAAAATCTAGACCAGATTGCATCCCTGCGGGAAATTACACACACACACTCAAAACAATTTTCAATGTCATTATTCCTCCTAATAATCATCGCTGTAACTTTTATCGCAATAGTTACAATTTGGAAATCTTATCAGCAACGCAAAAGTGCAGCAGCAGTAAAAAGAGTTATAAAAGAAGCTGAGGACAGCTCCGTTTTTACGGGGGGAGTAGTTAACACCTGCTAAGCAGATTTATGGGAAACAATATCTTCCCATATGAATTGCCGAATATGAAAACCTACTAATGCATTTAATGTGAACATCCGTTCACACCAAAAACGCTGACGCTATGTCTGTGAAGGTAGTTAACACCTGCTAAGCAAATTTATGGGAAACAATATCTTCCCATATGAATTGCCGAATATGAAACCTACTAATGCATTTAATGTGAACATCCGTTCACACCAAAAACGCTGACGCTATGTCTGTGAAGGCGCGCGTGACAATATTGAAGTAAAGTAGTAAACAACAACAATGGTTTGAAATGAATGATAAACAACGGCGAATGCGACAAATGCAACAACAATATCAACTGCGACCGCTGCTGCCTTCGCCACCGCTTTGAATAAAATAGTTTGATTCTGTTATTTACGTTTAGTCTTTTGCCAGGCTCTAATCGAGATTGTATTCGGTTATTAAAAATAAATTAAACATAAAAAACCCTCTTTCGTTTTTATTTAAGTTGAAGAGCGAAAGTAACTTGTACAAATCTCTATTACAACAGGTTATGGGCCCAGTCACATAGAGTAAAATTAAAGTTAAATATATTAATTTAATTAAAATGGCGACGGGCACACTCAGTTTTCCTTTCGAAAAACTTCGCGGTCGGGAAAATTTTGATGTTTGGCGGCGAAATGCAAAGTCATACTTGGTGCTGAAAAGTTTTTGGAAAATCACCGAAGCAGGTTTGTCTGAAAATGCATCGGAAAAAGATCGTGACACAAACGAACGGGCGCTGGCGGAGATTACGCTCATGGTGGAGCCGAGTAATTTCTCGCACATAGCAAATGCACAGACGGCAAAAGAAGCATGGGATTCAATAATGGCAGCGTATGAGGACAGTGGTTTAACTCGCAAGGTAGAGCTTTTGAAAAAGCTGGTGCAGTTAAAACTCGAACAGTTCCGTTCCATACAGGATTATGTGAATGAAGTGGTCATGACTTCAATAAAATTGCAAAGTGCAGGTTTAAATGTCGGTGATGAAGTGATTGCATCTTTATTGCTAGCTGGGTTGCCTAATGAGTATCAAGCTCTTTTTATGGCAGTGGATAATTCCAAATCGAAGTTAACCGTCGACAGCGTAAAGAATTTGTTGTTGCAAGACGTCAAATTGGATTGTAGTATGGAATCCACCAACAACGCTTTGTATTCGAAGAATTTCCAACCGAAAAAGAATTACAAAAATTCGAATCGTAAAAAGTTTCGTTGTTTTAATTGTGGTCAGGAAGGCCATATGCGTAAAGAGTGTCGTAAATCTATACAGTCGAAAAAAGCAAGTGAGAACGAAAGTAAAAGCAAGACAGCTATGTTTTCAAATTCTTTGCTAGCGAATTCGTGTTTACATTCTCAGAGTGGCGAGTGTGTATGGTACGTCGACTCAGGCGCAACGTCGCATATGACGAACGATAAACAGTTGCTTTCAAAGGTTCGAGCAGCAGAACACAACGAAGTTATTTTAGCTAACAGTGAGCGAGTTCCTGTTAACAGCGTAGGAGATGTTAGCCTACTGTTAAATGTCAACAAACAGAAAATTCCAACTAATGTTCGAAATGTTGAATATGTTCCTAGTCTTTGTGCAAATCTTTTGTCAGTTCGACAAATGACTAAGCAAAACAAAAAGGTGGTGTTCGAAAAAAATGTATTTAAAATTTTCGATGTGAAAGGCAATTTAATAGCAAAGGCATTTGCTGACAACGATTTATACAAGTTGGATTGCGTTAAAAATAAAGTTGGGAAAGCAATGACTACAGTTGATAACTTTGAGCTTTGGGATCGTAGGCTGGCACACATTTGCAAGGAAAATATGAAACTAGTGCAGAATTCAACGCTTGGCGTTAATTACAGCAGCACAAGTGACAAAGGGTGTATTATATGCTGTAAAGGTAAACAAACCAGAAATATAAACAAATCAGCTGGTACGCGTGCAGAAAATTTGTTAGACATTATACATTCTGACGTGCTTGGTCCAATTAGCACAAAATCGTTCAGTGGTGCAAGATTTTTACTTGTATTTGTTGATGATTTTTCAAGAAAGGTATTTGCGATACCGATTGTACGAAAGTCAGATGTGTTTGCTAAATTTAAGGAATTTAAAAGCGAAGTAGAGACACAGTGTGGCCGTAAAATAAAAGTGCTGAGGACAGACAATGGCACTGAATATTGCAACGAACCATTTGAAAATTTTTTGCGTGATTGTGGCATTGTTCATCAAAAAACAGCTCCCTACACGCCCGAACAGAACGGGGTGGCTGAGCGTATGAACCGAACGTTGATTGAACGTGTTGGATGTATTTTATTAGATTCTGGCCTGAGAAATATATTCTGGGCAGAGGTAAACACGGCAGCATAGTTGGTAAACCGCATTCCATGTAGAGGTAATAATCGAAGTCCAGAAGAAATATGGCCAGGTGTTAAACCTAATTTAAAGCATTTACGAATATTTGGTTGTACAGCGATGGTTCACATACCGAAACAAAAACTTGATGCAAAATCAGATGAGTGCATATTTGTAGGATATTGTGCTGTGTCAAAAGCTTACCGGCTTTATCGTAAATCTGATTACAAGTTTATTGTGAGCCGTGATGTTACATTTATAGAAAATTCATGTGACGTAACGAAACATACAGAGCCAAATTTGATTATTGATATTATTGATACAAGGGAAGATTATAACATTAACAATTCAGAGGAGGATATTGTGAGCGAATTTTTAGATGTCAACTAATCTTCGGACAGTGACTACGATATTCCTGATGAAAGCGAAGCAGTTAATATGCATAGTGACGATTATGATAAATTGTATCCAGTTCGTCGGTCGGAGCGTATTGCAAACAAAACGAAAAGAAATTTATTGTTGACAGTGGCGTCTGATGCTGATGACCCTGTTAGTGTTGAAGAGGCATTGCATAGTGCAGAATCAAGTGCCTGGAAGCGCGCCATGGAAGAGGAGATGGATTCTCTTAAGTCAAACAACACTTGGGTGCTTACGAAATTGCCTGCTGGTAAAAAGGAAATAAGTTCAAAATGGGTGTTCAAAGTGAAACGTAATGCAGCTGGTGAGCTTGTTAGTTATAAAGCAAGGCTCGTCGTGAAAGGTTGCTCGCAGAAACAAGGCGTCGATTATTCGGAAACATATTCACCGGTAGTTAGGTATAACTCATTGCGATTCTTGTTCGCCATGGCAGCGAAATATGACTTGGCGGTGCATCAATTAGATGCAGTAACAGCATTTTTAAATGGTGAGCTTCGTGAAAAAGTATACATGAAGCAACCGGAAGGCTATGATGATGGTTCAGGCAGAGTATGTCGTTTGGTAAAGTCACTATACGGCTTGAAACAAGCAAGCAAAGTTTGGAACGATAAATCGAATACAGTACTCATCGATCTGGGACTAGTTCGGAGTGAAGTCGATCAATGTATCTACTATTGTGTAAGAGATCAAAGTATGGTTTACTAAGCGATTTATGTAGACGACGTGTTGGTGTTCTCCAATGACAAAAAGGCTACACAGCGTATTAAGAGCGAATTGTCTTCCAGATTTAAAATGAAAGACATGGGTTCAGCGTCATCCGTATTGGGCATGCGAGTTCAAAGAGATGAGGTAAAAAAACTAATAAAACTTGATCAATCTGAATATATTTGCAGTGTACTCAAACGTTTTGGAATGGATGACTGTAATGCCGTTGCTACGCCACTTGATTTGTCACAGAAGCTAACTATTGAAATGTGTCCACAAACTGAAGAAGCAAAGAAAGAGATGGAAAATTTTCCATATATGGAGGCTATTGGTTATCTGTTGTACGCAGCACAGAACACTCGACCTGATATCAGCTTCGCGGTCAATTTACTGTTTACGACTTACACAAAATCCCGGCAAAGCTCATTGGCTTGCAGTGAAGCGTGTGATTCGATATTTGAAGGGAACTATAAACAAAGGCATCGTGTACAAAAAATCTGCTCAAGGTCTAGTTGGATTTTGCGATGCTGACTGGGCAGGAGATCTTGATCAGCGTCGATCAACTTCTGGTTACATATTCGTTATGCAGGGTGGTGCTATATCTTGGTCAACGCATAGACAGCGAACCGTTGCATTGTCATCGACAGAAGCAGAACTTATGTCAATAGTGAGTGCAATGCAAGAAACGATTTGGTTGAACCGATTGGAATCTGAACTTATTCCTCGCGATGCAAAAACAACAACATTGTATTGCGATAACAAAGGCGCAATTCATATTATTCGTAACAACAATTTTTCTCCACGTACTAAACATGTCGACATAAAGGTGAAATTCATACAAGAAAGGCTGGAAGATAAGTCGTTAAAACTAGAGTACATTTCTACAAGCGAGATGTTGGCAGATGGTTTAACGAAAGCTATACCAGCTGTTAAGAATGAATTTATTAATGTCGGAATAGGTTTACAGTAAACTTACATAATATGTATTACTTAACATAGTTTTTGCAATGTAAACATTTTGGATTTGAATTAATGGTCGTAGATTTTTACTTATATATATTTACAATATTGCCAGATGTTCTATTAAAGGGAAATATTGTTAAATAATATAAATCTGGCAACTCTAATTATCAGTTTTCTTTTCATACTATTTCATTATACCCCTTGTTCGTATTATATTGAATAAAGTTAGTCGCCATCTTACTCTGAAACTGCGTGTACAAATCTCTATTACAACACCGTGCCCATCCCACCTTGCCCGTGCCGCCGCTGCCTCACCAACCACTGGCCGTTCGCCGTCCTCTCGCCATTCAGCCGCCGCTGCTGCGACGACTGTTGGCCGTTCGCCATCCTACCGCCGTTAAGCCGCTGCATCCGTCACGCCGCTGCTACGAAGACCGTTGGCCGTTTGCCATCCTACCGCTGTTAAGCCGCTGCATCCGTCACGCCGCTGCTACGACGACCGTTGGCCGTCTGCCATCCTACCGCCGTTAGGCCGATGCATCCGTCCCGCTGCTGCTACACCAGCCACTGGCCGCCTGCCATCCTATCGCCGTTAAGCCGCTGCTTCTATCCCGCCGCTGCTTCCGTACCGCCGTACCAGTCCGTCCGTTACCCGACCGTTCAACCACCCTACCGAACCTCCTCTACTCCAGCGACCATTAGCCGCCGCTCCGCCCCCTCGCCATCTTGCGACGGAAAGCTGCTGCCCGCCTAAGGTCTCCAGCCGTGTGTGCGTGTGTTCGTAACACATAAATATCGTGTATTTATTCAGTAGGGGTTTGTGGGACCTTTACTCGACTCTGGATTGACTGAGCTTTACCCCAGCCTTAGAAAAAACCCACCTCATACCTCGTATCGTAGACCATATATAACGCAACAGTTTTTGTGAATGTATTAAGTCGTTGTGAAGTGCTAATTTCAGATAAAAAATTATTTAAAAAAAAAATAATAAGTGAAGTGACCATTCCAAATCAAAAAGTTTACAATGAATCCACCATCCTCTACACCGGAAGATGAAGCAACTACATCAACAACTATCGAAAACCCAATGAGTCATATACCCAAGCATGATAGAGCGATTTTTAAATCGACCCGCCCTAATATATATATATATATATATATATATTTTTTTTAATTTCCTAAGCAGAAATTCAATCGCCGGGCCCAGATGGTATATTCCCTGCTATGCTGCAGATGGCCGGTGGAGCGATTATAAAATGGCTAAGAATAATCCTTCAGGGTTGCATAAAACTGAACCACGTCCCGAAATCTTGGAGAATCGCTCGAATAGTCTTCATAACAAAAGCGGAAAAAGCCATTAATCTGCACCCGAAAGGGTACAGGCCTATCAGTTTCACATCTTTTCTTCCCAAAACCCTAGAGAGACTAATAGATGTGTATTTAAAATCAAAAATGAACGAGAAATTATTTTTTCAGCACAACATGCTTACACCAAGTCAAGTCAGTCGATACTGCATTGCATAGCGCTGCTATGAATATAGAGAAGGCCCTGGAACACCAGGAATATGCCATAGGTGTTTTTCTGGACATTGCCGGAGCTTTCAACAGTGTCTCGAAAAGAGCAATCATGGACAGTTTCAACTCGATTGAAGTTCATCCAGCTTTAGAAAATTGGATCTACTCCATGTTAAGCTGCAGAATGATTACATCGCAATGGGGTGTGTGCGAGGCAACGAAAGCTGTAAACAGAGGAACGCCACAGGGTGGGGTTTTATCACCAATGCTGTGGAGGCTGGTTATAAACCAATTGTTTAGGCGGTTCAACGGAGGATCACTCGAACTTACGGCATATGCAGATGACGTTTCTGTTAGCGATTGATGCCAACAACCATCAGCTTTCTGATGGATCAGGCACTTCGGGATGTATAAGCCTGGGCATCTGGAGTCGGGTTACCATTGCAGTGCTTTGCCAGGTAGAAGTTCCAGCAGCCTTGGGAGGAGCCGGTCGACGGAGATGCGGTAAATTTCGGCGAGATCCACTATCCTCTCCAGAATTTCGTGCAGCGACTCGTCTCCCGAAAACTGCAAATCCCAGTGGCGGATGGTATTCATTAGCTCACTGTCGCTCATTTCTTCTCGTTTCGGAGATGCGAGTTCTCTCTCATGCGCATACGAGTGGAGACTTTGTACCATGACGTTTTGTCGGTGTTGGTAGTTAGCTGGCTTCCCTTCGTCCTCTTTCACTTCCCTCTCAAACGCTTTCAGTAGGTCTTTGCTTCATTGTTCTGTTGTCATAAGCGACAGATGCCTAACAATAATCAGCTCTCTGATGGATCAGGCACTTTTTGATGTACATGCCTGGGCATCTGGAGTCGGGTTAGCCGCCAACGCGGTCCGCCAACGCGGAAAAACCAAACTAGTATTATTTACTAGGAAGTATAAGCTCCCTAATTGGACTAAGCCAAAGCTTGGAAGGGAAACCCTGAAAAAAGAATTTAGCACAAATTATCTAGGAGTTATACTAGAAAGTTAGTTTTCGTGGAAACTGCATGTGGAAGAGAGCGTGAAGACAGCCTCCGCGGCACTCTACGCATGCAAGAGGATGCTGGGATGTACGTAGGGCCTATCACCCAAACTCTCTCATCGGGTATTTACGGCAATTGTCAAACCCATTCTTTACTATGGGGTTCTTGATTGGTGGACAGCCACACAAAAAAGTACGTATACCAAACAACTTGAGAGGGTATGCAATGATTGGCATAACGGGAGCCTTGAAAACTACCCCGACAGCAGCATTGCATGTCATTCTAGACATCTCGCCTGCAGACCTAACGGCCAAAAACATCGCGTTAGCAACGGAAGCAAGGCTTAAGGCCTCGTGGCAGCTTGAGGTCAGGCCTTATGGCCACAGCAATATAGCGCCATATAATATCGGGCAAACGGAATATATGGTCCAGCGCCTGAGCTTCGAAAGAGATATTGGGGCCACAATTGAACCGGAGTGTTGATTCCGGGGTGCAGAAAAGGCAGAACATACTATACACGTGTAATAGTATGGTTCCAAGTTAATGGAAGGGGTTGGGTCTGCTGTTTACTGTGTCGACCCAGAAATAAGTTTATCCTACAGGCCTGCCAGATTACTTCAGCGTTTTTCTGATGGAAATTATAGCAGTGAATAAAGCAGCAGAAATTCTGGAGAAAGCGTGCTTGAGCTGCAGTCACGTCAATTTACATATCGATAGTCAGGGTGCGATTAAGGCAATCATCTCACACAATACTTCATCAAGAAGTGTTCTGGAGTGCAAAGAAGTATTGGAAAAACTTTGCTGAGGGCGGACCATACATCTTTACTGGGTTCCCTGTCATAAGGGGGTAGAAGGTAGAAGGAAGGACGAGAAATCCAAAGGAGGCCGGAGTTGCATATGATCCATCCAGCAGGAAGGGCGTGAACAAAAGCGCGGGGCTGCAAAATTTCTAAGATCGTGTGCAAAGTCTACGATATTAGACTCAAAAAGGCTCATATCTCTGAAGAGAGAAGACTTAAGGCTCACGATGGGCACACTGACTGGACACTGCCTTCTGGCGTCATATGCTTATAAGTTAGGCCTCGTCAGTAACAGAAAGTGTATGAAGGGTGAGCTGCAGGAAGAAACGGCTGAGTACGTACTGCGTTCGTGTCCTGCGCTCGCCAGGTCAAGGCTCCAACTATTAGGGGCGGCAGAGTTGCCAGGTCTCAGGGCAGCAATTAACCCTTCTGCATTATTAAGAAAAACTTACAAATTGGTCATTAAGGTCACGAAATGACCACGCATATATTTCAGTCCAAAAATTATAACATAAGCTTAAAAAAAAATTCAATTCATGTTTAAACACTTTAAAATAAAAAGATTTCATATTATTTCATTAAAGAAATTATTTTTAAGTTTATGGGGCATGGTTTCCGCAATAAGACGTTGTGATAGAGACCGTAGTCCGATGCTGAGGGCATACAGCAGTTCCACATACCTTACAGTGCTCATAAGTCTTCCGACGTTTACCCGATGGACAGATAGCGCAAGGTACTCTTTGACTCGCTTTCCTTTTACGGCTAGGTTCAGTCGTTGGTGTGTTTGGTTGCTCAGACTCGGTTCTCATTTTTTGGATAATTGATGCCGATGCTTGTGATCTTGGAACACGTTCTCTACGCTGAATATGCTCAAACGCGAGAGCTAATCCAAGCTCTTCTAAATAAAGCCTCCTTTTATAAGTTTTGGACGAATTCCATTCGGGGTTCACTTCAGTCCACAAAACAAATCCATTGAGAGCAGATATATCAATCATATTTCTAAACAAAGCTACAGGCCATCGTTTTGTTTGCCTTTTACAGGAGTATGTTTCTACCAATTGATCAATTGTATCTACTCCTCCTTTCGTGCTGTTGTAGTATGAAATAATCTCTGGTAGCTTTTTTGGGTTGCTTGGAATCACATCCTTTCCGTGATGCAGAGTGCTTAAAACTGTGACAATTTTGTATTTCTTAGGAACATATTGTACCAGCGAAACTGGCTGACTGAAGAAATCTACTTGAAAATACAGGCAGTTTACGATCCTCTTTTTAGTACTGCATACTGGAAGGAACCTTCGGTTACCTCGCACCGTACCAACAAGATTAATATTTCGTTTGAGTAGTTCTTGCGCCAATTCGTACGTTGTGAAAAAAGTATCTGTTGTTATATTACAGCCAGGGTAGGAGCTCACCAGATCCAGAACAACGCGCTGTCCTTGGTTTCTTTCTGGCTGGGAGTTTATTGACTCTTTTCCCAAGTATATTTGAAAATTCAGACAGAACTTCGTGCGGACATCGGCTGCTACCCAAGCTTTCAAACCGTACTTATGAGGTTTACTGGGCATGTAAACCATAAATGGACATCTTCCCTTGAAAGGGATTAAGCGTTCATCTACTGTAACATTTTCGTACGGTGCAAACAAGTAGGGAAGATTTTCAACCCATTTTTGATATAAATCTATAATGGGTGCCAGCTTGTCAGTGGGTCTCAGTGATCTGCGGTTTTTTTATCATCAAAGCGAAGAATTCTGCTGATTTCACTGAAACGACCCTGGGACATAATACTACGGAATATTGGCCTTCCGTGCGTTTCATCCCAAAGGCTACATAAGCTTTCAGATTGCGATCTATAAACACCTGTATGAAGTGGTTAAATTTAAAATCATGGGATATTTTGTCTTGAACTTAGTTCTTTACCTGCCAAAAGCAATACGCCAAGATACGCGTCGAACTCAATTTCATCTATTTTCTTGAATTTATCAGGGCTTCTCTTAGTACCTTCCATGTTACTAAACTCTATTACAATTTTTTTTCATCTCCTTTGTGAAGCAAAGGTCAAATGAACTTTTGAGTGAAGTTATACGATGCACAGCGTACTGTGTGATTCCAGGTTTTCCTGGAATAATATTTTCTTTTGTTACCCTTGATCTTTCCGGTAAAGTAGGCGATAACGACCACACTACACTTTTATCTTTTGAGCTGTATGATGCTGAATTTTCTTCATAGCCATGCTCAGATTGGGTATCAGAATCAGAATCAGAGCTTTCATCCTCTAAAATCTCTTCAATTTCGAAGGTTTCATCATTCACATCACTGCAATCATCTCAATATCGAAAATCTCATCTACCATTTGCTGCAGTTGCCTTTCAGTACATAACCTCGAACACTGTACAAAATAAATGTTTCAACAATATGTCGAATTTCACTAAATAGAAAATAACACTTACACTAGGTCTATCCATGCTTTCAATATTTTTCACAATTTTCTAATTCACTTTATCACTTTCAAAAACTTCTTGCTCCGCCAAGTTGAAAAAGTTTACTAACATATATGTACTTTTTGGTCTCTCAGCTATTGTTTCAAATTATTTCATTTGAATTAATCACAGCCTACTATAACTATCTAAAACAAAATGGCTACTTTTTTTGAAATCATCTATCAAAGCAAAGCCTACTCATATATAAATTCGAATTCGGATTCAAAAAGTGGAACAGCTGTTATATTCATATTATTCTTATGCCGAAATCACAGATGGCGCTGAGAGAGCACACCCAACATTTTTCTTTATATTTTAGGGTATTTTTGTGGATTTGAGTAACAGTTGATACAAAATTATTCGATTGCTTCAATGGTTGTTTGAACTGTATATATTAATTGGTATTAAGGTCATCAGATGACCTTAATGGCAAATAAGGAAGTTTATTAATAACTTTTTTACTAATGCAAAAAAATAATTTGTTTTTGTCAATTTAAATGTAAAATAATATTATTTAGTAAAGGCAACAGGAAATTTTAATAATGCTTTTCGTTTTCAAGATATCGGCAATTTTATCTTAAAAAGGTTATCAAATGACCTTAATGACGCAGAAGGGTTAAGCTGGGTCCTAGAAAACTGCTAGTATTTGCCAAGAGGACGGAGTTATTCTGTAACATATGTATGTGTTGGCACCTGATTGGGTTTCTTACGTTTGGTCGCCAAACAATTTCTGGTAAAATTATGGACCCACTCAGTCTATGTGAGGTCTTTATTGACCGAACAGTTCAACTTAGCCTAACCTAACCTACTAAGTGATTAATAGGTTTATTTACAAGTACATATGTATGTATGGTGTAGTTGACTCGACCATGCATTCATACACAGGAAGGTGTATAGAATTAGGGGCCCGTATTGCATGCTTCAAGTAAATATAGGCAATCTGCTCGAGGTCACATCAGAAATGAGTTAATATTATTTGAACTACAAAAGACTCCAGGTAGAAGTAGAAATAAGTTTAGATGAAAATGCAGCGCACATTATATATTTTTGGTGGGGTAATGGAGTATGTAATATTTGTTTAAAATGTATTAAATATTTCGATTTTATAATACTGTAAAGTAATATTGTTACTTTCAAAATAAAATAAAAATGAAAAGATACGACTAGTGGAACCAAAAATATAGAATTTTGAATGTGGCCAAGTTTGCCTACTCATCAAATCTAAACACATGCAGATTCCTGGAAAAAAAATTATTGGAAAAAATCCTGAAATAGGTATTTACTTGAGCCGAATCAAAATTTTGAAAATCCAAAAGGAGTACGATTTGTAAAATAATGCCCCATATATGTATGTGAGCTATCAGTTCGCTCTTGGCAAAAGCAAGGTTTTTTTTGCTTGCATTGCCTTGTTTTTTAACGGTTTTATTTAGTTTGACCCTGTGTAGCGAAAAGAAATTTGTAATTGAAATTTAAGTCACTTCCCGATAAGCTACAAGCTTGAATCTTGAAATATAGTTCAGAACCCGATGACAATGGAATAATAAGAAAAAAATCCGATAGGTGGCGAATGGATCGAAATATTTCAAAAATATGGCTCATATTTCTAACACATAATACATACATGAATAGAAAGCTATGAATGAAAAAAAATCGAGATATTAAAAAAACTTGTATTTCTGGGCCGATTTGGTTCATATTTGGAACACATATTACATATATATTGGTGGCCGCCGTGGCAAAGCAACATCAGAATTTTAGAAACAAATTTTTTCAATTAGATGTAAATTTTTCTAAGCGGAGTCGTCCCTCGGCAGTGTTTGGCCAGCACTCCGAGTGTATTTCTGCCATGAAAAGCTCTAAGTGAAAACTCGTCTGCCTGGCAGATGCCGTTCGGAGTCGGCATAAAAAAAAGTAGGTCCCGTCTCGCGAATTTTTAGGAAAAATTAAAAAGAATCACGACGCAAATTGGAAGAGAAGTTCGACCCAAAATCTCTTCGGAGGTTATCGTGCCTTACATTTATTTATTTATTACATACAGAACAGAAACCGCTTTATGTAAAAAAAAATCCAGCTAGGTGCCGCAAGGATCGAGATATTCAAAAACTCGTCTTTGTGTTCCGATTTGGCTCATATATGGAGCAAAGGAAGTAAAATCAAAATACTTTGGAGTTCGAGGAAGGACAAGCATACATGGCGCGGAGTCGAGTAAAGTCTTTGGAAGGATTACGTATTGAGGATTTAGATTGTAAAAAATTGTCAAGAAAGGGTCGTTGTAATAATGAGGCACTAAATGAACAAAATAGAACGAGAAAAAATAGGCAATCAAATAAAAACTAAAAACTTAAAAATAAAATAATTAAAAAAATTTTTAAGTTAGACGGTTTTATTTAAAAGAATACTTTCATTAAGTAATAATATTATTAAAAGCTAGAAAAGAATTAGATAGGTCCTAGGTACTAGTCATCACACTCATCATCAATATAGAGCGTTGATCAGAAAAATCAATAGAAGCGTGGGCCGCGTTAAAATTTCTATTGATAGTCAACCGCTCTTTCTATCTTTACAAATCATATTTTCATATATGTATAAGTAAGACCTACTGGCGAAAATCCTTGGGATGAACCCTCCTCGAGGGTGCCGGCTGGTAATAGTCACTACAGTACCCCGCTAGGGGAGTGCTAGTTAAGCTCAGGAATCAGTGCCATTAGTGCCTTAGCTCCTCAATAGCTCTGGCATATGGTAGTGGCTCTTTTAACTTGCCTCAAGTTAGGAGCCGGACTGGTGGTGTTATGCGTTGGCGTGCCTAGCTGGGGGCCCCCTCAAATAGCCCTCTGCGAACCAGGCCACACCCTGTTGTATTTTTGGCCTTACCCCAGGTACAGCGGATGTTGTTGTTGTTGTTGTTGTAGCAGTGCTTCGCCCCACCTAACAGACGCGACCGATCACAAACTGTCATCAATATCCTCTAACGGGAGTCCAAGGAAACTTGCTCTTTCAACAGGGGTGGACCATAGGGAAAGGGGTGTTAGAGGCGTTGGTTCCACATTACAATTAAAGAGATGGTTGGTGTCATGTGGGGACACATTGCAAGCGGGGCATACATTTTGTATGTCGGGGTTGATTCTGGATAGGTAAGAGTTTAACCTGTTACAGTATCCAGAACGAAGTCGAGCCAGAGTGACACGCGTTTCCCTGGGGAGTATGCGTTCCTCTTCCGCAAGTTTTGGATACTTTACTTTGAGTACTGGGTTCACCGGGCAATTCCCGGCATAAAGGTCCGACGCCTGTTTGTGGAGTTCACCAAGGACCTGCTTATGTTTTTTCGCTTCATACGGCTGTGTTCTCAGATGCCGTATTTCCTCAAAATGCTTACGGAGATGACTCCTTAAGCCCCTAGGCGGTGCTGGCTCGTCAATCAGATGTCTGTTGGGATGCCCAGGTTTCTGGGTATTCAACAGGAACTGTTTGGTCAGCATCTCGTTTCTTTCCCTGATGGGGAGTATTCTCGCCTCATTATGTAGATGGTGTTCTGGGGACATAAGAAGACAGCCCGTGGCAATTCTGAGAGCAGTATTTTGGCAGGCCTGTAGCTTCTTCCAGTGGGTAATTTTTAGGCTTGGCGACCATATGGGTGACGCGTAGCACGTAATCGGCTGGCTAATTGCTTTGTATGTAGTCATGAGCGTTTCTTTATCTTTTCCCCAGGTACTGCCAGCAAGGGATTTGAGGATTTTGTTACGGCTCTGAATTCTCGGAACAATTGCGGCTGCGTGCTCACCAAAATGTAGATCCTGATCAAACGTCACACCCAAGATTTTGGGGTGTAGGACAGTCGGTAGCGTAGAGCCATCGACGTGGATGTTCAAAATGGTCGACATTTGGGACGTCCATGTTGTAAATAAGGTCGCGGAAGATTTAGTCGGTGATAATGCCAGGTTTCGCGAGGCGAAAAAACTGGAGAGATCAGGGAGGTAGCCGTTTATTTTATTGCATAGCTCATCGATCTGTGAGCCTGGGCCTGTGGCTATTACTGTGCAGTCATCGGCGTAGGAAACGATTGTGACTCCTTCCGGTGGTGAAGGTAGCTTAGATATGTAGAAATTAAACAAAAGTGGGGATAGGACACCACCCTGTGGCACCCCTTGTTTAATTCTCCTTGGCTTTGATGTTTCGTTTCTAAATAGCACCGATGCCTGCCGACCACCCAGATAATTTGCGGTCCATCTTTTAAGACATGGGGGAAGGGTAGACCCTTCCAGGTCTTGCAGTAACGAGCCATGGTTGACCGTATCAAAAGCTTTTGATAGGTCTAGCGCTACGAGTACTGTTCTATGGTGGGGGTTTTGCTTTAAACCGCAATTTATCTGGGTGCTGATGGCATTTAGCGCGGAGGTAGTGCTATGGAGTTTTCTGAAGCCATGCTGATGGGAGGCTAGTTGCAAATTTGCTTGGAAATAAGGGAGCAAAATGGCTTCGAGCGTCTTTGCTACTGGCGATAGGAGAGATATCGGACGATACGACTCTCCTATGTTAGCTGGTTTACCAGGCTTTAGTAGCGGGACCACCTTGGCCATTCTCCATTTCTCGGGTATGACAAAGGTGGAAAGAGACAGTTTGAAGACCTGCGCTAAATATTTGAAACCCTCTTTCCCTAGGCTTTTAAGCATCGGCATGGCTATGCCGTCTGGGCCCACTGCTTTGGATGGTTTAGCGCGACCAATGGCGTCCTCAACCTCTTTAGCGGTGATGGTGATTGGTGACGCGCTGAATTTGTGTTTATGTGCGTGTCTGTTGGCCCTCCGTCTAACTTTGTCGACCGTAGAATGCATTATATATTGTCGGCAGAAAGCGCTCGCGCATTTTTTCGCATCCGACAGCACTTTGTCGCCAAAGGCGATGGAAACTTTGTCTTTGTGCTTAGTCGGATTCGATAGGGACTTTACGGTGGACCAAAGTTTACCCACACCGGTAGAGAGGTTACAACCTCTTAGGTGCTCCTCCCATTTCGCCCGCTTGTGTTCATCCACAAGCAATCTGATGCGTTGGTTTATATCCCTTATTTGGGGGTCGCCTGGATCAAGCTGCCTTATAAGGTCACGTTCTCTCGCTAAGTTTGCGGCCTCCGCCGGGAAGTGGGGCCGGATTTCGGGAATTCTCCCGGCGGGAATGAAACATGCCGAGGCGGATTCAATGACCTTGCGGAAGGCACGCTCCCCTTGGCGGGCATCAGTCGGGATAGGGAGGGCAGCAAAGAGGTTGTCTGTAAAGGATTTATATTCTTCCCACTTTCCTTTTTTAAAGTTTATGAAAGTGCGTTTTTCGGTGACGATGAAGTCGGCGGTACGCTCGAGCGAAACAAGTATAGGCAGGTGGTCGGATGCCAATGATACCATCGGCTGCCAGTTGACGCAGTTTACGAGTTCTGCGCTCACGATTGAGATATCTGGCGAACTGTGACAGCTTCCTACCATACGTGTGGGGGCGTCTCCGTTTATTGTGCAGAACGTCGTTTCTTCTATTTGATCCGCCAACATCTCGCCCCTACTGTCCGCCCGCAAATTTGAATGCCATAGATCATGATGGGCATTGAAGTCGCCTAAAATAATGCGATTGTTTCCAGTGAGTAAGGCTCTGATATTAGGGCGGTATCCACCGGGGCAACAGGTGGCAGGGGGGATGTAGATGTTGATGATTTCTAGGTTTGCATCGCCTGACCGGACAGATAGGCCTTGACGTTCTAAGACGTTGTCCCTGCGGTCGATGCCAGGATCAAATATGTGATACTGCACAGAGTGGTGTATTATAAACGCGAGGCCGCCTCCATTTCCGCTCTCGCGATCTTTTCTGTGGACATTATACCCAGAGCAGGTCTGCAATGCAGATCGTGCTGTGAGTTTAGTCTCTTGAATCGCAGCAATGCGGATGTTGTGCCGCTTCATGAAATTGACTATCTCCGTAATCTTCCCAGTTAGTCCATTACAGTTTAACTGCAGAATTCTGAAGTGCATGAGGGGAGACGTCGCCACTCTGGGGGTAAGCGACGGGTGACTACGCCTGGGTTGAGGAAGGCCAGGACGCAATTGCTGTTGTGGCCCTGGGACTGGGCGTCCTTGGGCAAGCATTGGGGTACCCGGATGATTTGGGTTTGCGACCTGGCAACATGGCACGATGAAACCCGTCGAGGGGTTGCCGTCGCGGAGACCAGAACATCTAGGAAAGTGGCACCACCCAAGGCAGGAGCTGCATTGGGCGGATGTCGCAAACATATATATTCTGTGCTGGCAAACGGTGCAAACGGAGGTAGGGACTAAGAGTCTGGTTCCCTGACCTACACGATTGCTGCCGGAAAAGAGGGGGGGAGAAGACGGGGGCAGGGGCTGTTGCTCAGCATTGCTTCCGACTCTACTACGAAGATTGTAGTTATGAGTGGTAGCAGCTGTTTGAGTTGTTGGCGCCGTAAGGCGCGAGCAGCAGCGGGTACTTGTTGTGGCTTGCTGAGCAGCGGGGCTGCTGGAAGGTAATGGGGGGGGGGGCGCTTAGACGTAGACTACGAGGCGCCCTTGGGCGTGAACAGCAAGGAGCCACAAAAGATTTATAAAAGTTACGTGGACGTCGGGTTTTGGGATCAAGCCCAGAACAACCTGTCCGATGCAACCATCCCTTACACGAGACACACTGAACAGAGTATGACCGTCCTAAAAAGATTCTTTTCCGGCAGATGCAGCAAAACCATTTCTCAGGACCGGGGTCAGGAGACGGACCCGGATTGGATTCGATACCTTCCCGGAGCAAGAGAATATGGAGCAGTCCTGCTGCAAGGAGCTGCTGGGAGGATGACAATTTGTGGGAGGGACGAAACAAATTAAATGGGGTTACACTGAAATGACAGTCCTTGGTCGGGAAAAAACCCGAGTCGCTCCGGTACATAGAACCGACTGCCTTGGGAAGGTACAGCGGATCTCTGCCTGGGCTGGACGACCCCGTTCTCCGCAAATCGTGGGATTCACTTATGAATTGTAAAAATAAAAACAAATGTAACGAGGCCGGAACTCATAAAAATCCGGAAGGGGTAACACCCATCAATCTGGGAGCTCGTGCGATGCAGGGCACCTCTACCAGCCGCGGCGCGGCTATTGCGGGTGGTGCACAAAGATTTCAGGCGGCGCCGGAGTCTTTCACATCGTCCATCAATTCCTCTAAGGGTGCTTTGGGGGCGGCGACTGGACCCGCTGCCTCTGCTAGTAACCTTCTAGGTAGGCAGTTTGCTACCCGGGGAGCTGCTAGCACGGGAGAGCGGCCCGCCCGCCTGCCTCCGGCTACGACAACGTCGTAAACCCAGAAGAAGGATAGGCCACTTCCCTCACAGATGCGCAGTAGGCATAGGCAGGTGGCTATACGAATCCTGAAAAAGATGGCAAACGTCCCTAATTTGCTCTCTATGGCGTTGCCTGGCGATGTTGATGAGTTAGGGGCGGAAATCGAGTGGGCGAAATCCATAGTGCCCGATTTTAAGAAGCCTGCTCCGGTGAATGAACAGGCCTCCGGTAATTGCAACCGTTCGATGGAGGTTGCGCAGAACGCTCCCAAGAGGTTTAGAGTCAAAGGCCCCTCATTCGCTGATGTTGCTGAAAGTAGCATCATTCTGGGTGTCTTTGCATCTAATCCTGAGAAGGAGCAGGTCTTCAAAGACAAATGGGACTGGACAAGGACCGAAATGGCCAGTTTTGCTGTCGCCTTGGTAAGGGAGAACCCTGGACCTCCACCTGCTTGCAAAGAGGAGGGTTGGTACCAAGGGCAAGTTAAGTTGGTGGCCTGCGATCACCAGAGGTCAGCCGACTTGTAAAACAAGGCGATGGCAAGGTTGGGTGAGTTCTACCCTGGTGCGATGCTTAAGGACATCCCATATAGGCCAAGAGCTAGGGTCTGGATTCGATAGAAGCCGGATGATCCAGAGGGAGTCCGCGAGGTCTTAAGGACCTTCAACCCGGAGCTACCTTGCTCTGGTTGGAGAGTTCTGAAGCTGGACCATAGCACGCACCAGGGCGACGCGTCAGGCGATACCCCTGCTCAACAAGGAGCCACTCCCTTTTTTGGAGCGCGCGGATGGCGCTATTAAATTTGGTTTTGACACGGTGAAGGTCAATGTGTACTCCAATGATTTAAAGGCGGCCTATGATCCGGAACTGGAGATAGAGCCTGAAAGAGCGGAGAGCGAGGAGGAAGAGGGCGCAAAACCTAACAGGGTCAGTCTGACGGATGACACGCTGGGCGGGGACGCGTCTTCGCTCTCCTCGCAAACGCTGGACAGGCTCAGTGCTTACACTGGAGAGGAGCCAATGTCTGATGAAGACGGCGATTCGACAGTGGTGGAGGTGGTCGATGCTCGGCTTAGTGCGAGTCCTACAAATAAACCTTCACCACTGTAAAGCAGCATCTGCTGCGCTGCTGCTCCAGTTTTCCAGTGGGGCGGCTGACATAGCCCTTATACAGGAGCCTTGGGTAGTAGGGCACAAGATATGCGGGCTGAAGGTAGCAGGATTGACTTTGGTAAGTGGTACCACACGTGGGAAACCGAGAGCTTGCATCTTGGTAAAATCTAATATAAATTCTCTTTTTCTTCCCCAGTTTAGCGACGAGGATGACGGTCGGTGGTACGGATGTTACACTGACGTGTTTCTACTTCCCCCAAGTGTCGGCTTCGACGGAGCTAGTCTGCACGATAGCCCGGGAGGCGAAGGATCCACTTTTACTAGCGGGAGATGCCAATGCGCACAACGAAGCGTGCGATAGCGGAGACACGAACGAGAGGGGTGAGTCACTCTTTGATTTTGTTATTTATCATAACTTTAAGATTTGCAATACGGGTTCGGTACGCACGTTTGTTACTAGGAGCAGACAGGAGGTTCTGGACGTCACCCTGATCTCGGGCAGCGAGGAATCCTTGATAAAAACTGGATGGTGCTTGAGGGAGAATCAAAGGATTGTTCGCTTCGACCTTGGCGGGGTGGCGCTCAGAACTGGCTGGCACAGAAACCAAAAAATGCCAATTGGCGTATCTATAGTGAGGAGCTTCAAAAGAGGCTCTCAGGATCTGGTGTTCATATTCCCCAGAACTCTGCCGAGCTGGATAATATGGTTCACTTGTCTACGAAGGCTTGCGGGGACGTTCTTAATGAGGCCTGCCCTAGGAAGAAATCTAGGGGTAAAACCAAACCACCATGGTGGAACGCGGACCTAGACAATCTACGCAAGGCTTGTCGGAAAGCATTCAATCTTGCTAAAGCCTCCAGGGAGGCTGAAAAATAGGATGCATACAAAATGATGCTCGGGGATTATAAGAAACTGCTAAGGTCGTCGAAGAGGACCTAATGGCGGAAGTTTAGTAGCGAAATGGAGACGGTGTCTGAGGGATCCAGGCTCAGAAAAGTGCTCTTTGGTGCTCCAAAAAGTTTCCTTGGATGCCTGCAAATATCTGATGGGACATGGACGGATTCGGCAGAGAGCACTTTACGCTTGCTCCTGAGTATGCACTTTCCAGGCGCTAGTGATGAAGAAATGAACTGGAAGGAAACTCATACTGGCGAACCGTTTGAGGGCATTTTCATTACTATGGGTAAAGCTAAATGGGCTATAATGTCGTTCAAGGCCTTCAAAGCACCAGGGCCGGATGGATTGCCCCCGGTACAACTCCTGCAAACAATCGAGCTGATCACTTTGTGGCTGTATAACACCTTCAAAGGAGTTTGTGGTCTTAACCATATTCCACTGGGTTGGAACGATTCAAAGGTCACTTTTATACCAAAATCTGGAAGGACTAGTCACGCGACCCCTAAACACTTCATCCTTCCAGCTGAACACACTCGAGAGGTTAATGGACTCCACATTAAGGGAGTCCTTGGAGGGAAAGGGTATTTCTCCACTTCTATGGGTTGCCACACTTAATGAGCTCTTGGTTCTTCTTGAGAAAGACGGATGCAGCAAGGTAATCGCATATGCAGATGACCTCGCGCTGTTAGTTAGCGGGAAGTTTCCGCAGACGCTATGCAATCGAATGCAAACTAAGCTGAGACTGGTGGGGGACTGGACCAGGAGTAAAGGTCTTTCGGTCAATTCAGCCAAAACTGAACTGGTTTTGTTCACTAGGAAATAGAAGATTCCTGTGTTGCAGCTGCCGGTGCTATCGGGTACCATCCTGACGCTTAGGGACTCTGCCAAATACCTAGGAGTAATTTTGGATAGGAAACTCTCCTGGAGGGAAAACGCTCAGGAGCTTGTAAGGAAAGCAACGGTGGCACTGTACAGATGTAGGGGAGCTGTTGCACGAAGATGGGGACTATCGCCGGATATTACCCTGTTGCTCTACACTGCTGTGGTTAGACCAATCCTTCTATATGGGGCTTTGGTCTGGTGGACGAGCTTAGATATCACATCGAACCTGGGAGTATTCCAGTAGGTACAAAGAAGTGCTCTGCGTGGCGGGCGCTCTACGCACCACCCCTGCGGAGGCGCTGGATACTCTTTTTAATGGGTTACCCCATTTATCCCCAAAATCTAAATCCCCAAATCAAAATCCCCAAATCGAAATCCCCAAATCAAAATCCCATAATCAAAATCCCCAAAATCAAAATCCCCGACACGAAATACCCATTTTAACACAGAAAAAGGAATGTTATGTTTATTCTATTTTCAAACTAACACTTCAGTATTGATGATTTCACAAATACTTAATGGGCACGTTAAAGAAAATACAGTGCAACGCAATAACTTATAATATAATAAAATTAATACAGTATTTACGTAACAAAAAAATTCAAAATTCATTGCATTGCAGATAAACACCGGAACATTTTTTTTGATTTTACAAATTATAAATACATATGGACATACATATATTTTTATGTATAAATTACATTACAAAACCCTGCCAGCAGTTTTCTGGTAGTTTTATCGTCTATCGCCAAGAAGTAACTAATTCGATAATATTTTGCAGTTAGTAAGGCGATAGAAATTCATTTGACAAACAAAACTTTTATTTTACCGGAATTTTTTCTCCAAGAAGATGTTTAGGCGATGGAGATCTGTAACGTTTTGAATTTTCCATTTTTCAATTATTTTGAGAACTTTTGCAGTTTGCTTTCGTAGTTTCATTCTATTCAATAGCTACAATAATGATATTATGTTAATTTTGCGATATTTTGTCATCGTCGGTTCACTACCAGATCTAGGTTTTTCATTTAAATTTTTTTATATTTTTTTCACAGTATTTTTAATATTAAATAAATTAATAAATTAATATTAAATAAAATTAAATAAACCAAAATTAAATAAATAGAAAATGAAATTTAAATCCGTGATCTGGCATTGAACCAACGACTTTTGCACGGTAGTTGAAGACCTAAGCCTCTGTGCCACTGATGTACAAAGAAGTTGTTGTCAAATTCGCAATATAACATTGACATGGTTAGAACAAAAAGAAAGATATGAAAACACAATGCAAATAGAACGTGTACCGTTAGGTTATTCCCATCATTTTACTTTATGCTTATAGTCATATTTACATATATATAAATGCGTAATTATGTTTATAGGCGTCAGAACTTTAGCTTATGATTTAATTAAAATTTTTGTGATTTTGTGTTCGAGGTTTTTTGATATTTCCTCAAAAACGGTTTGGGGACTTAGCCCCAAAAAAGTGCGGGGATTTTGGTTATGGGATTTTAAATTTTGGGCTTATGTATTTGGGATTTTTTTTTTACCTGGGGATTCTGTGTTTGGGGATTGTTTTTTTTTGGGATTTAGGGGCACTCCCCTTTTAAATGTGTTGCCAATAGATTTAATGGCCAAGCAATGTGCGGCCTTTTCTGCTCTACGTCTGCGGGAGTTATTCGGCTGGAGAGATAATGTGGTTGGCCATGCAGCCATCCTTAAGAATTTGGATTCGCCTTCGTCGGACTATTGCGCTCCGACTGCATTTTTCGATATGAAGTACGAGGTTGTTATCCCGGATAGGGATTATTGGTCGAAGCAGCCGACGGACCTGAGCGATAAGTTGCAGATTTATACTGACGGCTCAAAACTGGATAAAAAGGTGGGCAGCGGGGTCTTTGTGCCTCAACTAGGGTGGAACATATCCCTTAGCCTACCCTATCATTTCAGCGTCTTCCAGGCGGAGGTGGCTGCTATAAATGAGGCCGTTGATCACCTGAGGAACGCTTTCACGGCTATAATAAAATTTGTATACACTCTGACAGCCGGGCTGCACTAAAAGTGCTTGTATTGGTCACATGTAAGTCCAGGAGAGCGTAGAAGTGCCGCAAATCTCTTAACGAGATCGCTGAGCAAACTTCCCTCAGTCTGGTATGGGTGCCTGGACACTCGGAAATACCGGGCAATGAGATAGCTGACGAACTTGCAAGAGGGGGCACATCCATTCCTCTTTTGTCGTCCTGGAAGGGATTGAACATGCCGCTCGCTACCTGTAAGCTCACTTTGAAAGGAATTTTCCTTAGGGAAGCGGGTGTGAGATGGAGCAATCTCGTATCCTGCTACCGCACTAAATTCGTGTGTCCTGAATGGGACGCGAGACGTACAAGTAGTCTCCTTTTTCTTAGAAGGGAGGACATATCTCTGGTGGTTGGACTTATAACCGGCCACATATCAATCGGGAAGCATGCACACCGACTGGGTGCTCATTATAATGATTACTGCAAGAGGTGCAAAGAGGAAGAGGAGATAGAAACAGTCAAGCATTTTCTGTGCGACTGTCCTGCGCTTTGGCGCAAGAGGAAGGAATCTCTGGGATCCCACTTCTTTGACGATCTTTGTGATCTGGCTAAGCTGGAACCTAAGAAATTCCTGACATTTGCTTAATCGACCTGTTGGTTTGAGTAGGGGAGAGAGCCACGTGGTATCACAATGAAGCCTTTTGGGCCTAAGTGCACTGATGCTCGCACCGATGGCTACCCTAACCTAACCTAACCTAAGACCAACTGAACCTTAATCAGGTTATGCTACGCCTGGCGTTTTTAAAAATTTCACGCGCCAAACGCTTTTGTTTATTTTTCTGATCAACGCCCTATATTGATGATGAGTGTGGTGACTAGTACCTAGAACCTACCTAATTATTTTCTAGCTTTTAGTAATATTATTACTTAATGTAAGCATTCTTTTCAAAAAAACCGTTGAACTCACATTTTTTTAAAATTATTTTATTTGTAATTAAAAACACATTATATGAAAACCAAAATTTGTTTTGCTTTGTTATTTATTTACGACAAACACTGAAAATCTTAACATTCAATTCCGTACAAAGGAACACGTATGTACATACATATGTCTACTCCTGTGTGGAAAAACGGCTGAAACTTGTAAAACCTTTGTTACTTGTTGCGTAGAACTCTATCTGAATGACTCAGACACAAAATATTATTGGTATAGGACAATACTAACGTTACCTGTTAGAGCAATTTAAAAATACTGTTCTAGAGAGGGAGGGGGGTGTATCTCTGCTCGCTTTGACCACATTTTTTTGATCTCATTTTCATATAACAAAATATTATTAGTCTAGGGTGAGGTAACCTAGAGTTTTTAAAACCTCATAAAGAGGGGAAGGAGATGAGGGAAACTAATGACGTCTCCGCTACCATTTCCAAAATTCCTCAGAATTCTATCTATATGTCCCAGGTACCAAATATTATTAGTCAGAGACAAATACACGAAGAGATATTGCAAATTAAAGATACTGCTACAGAGGGGGCAGGGGAAAGAAGAATTTGCAAACTTTTCTCACCTCTATTAATATAGCCTGTCGACTGAATATCACTGTTCAAAGCCAACATACTCTAAGTTATAACGACTAAAATAATTAAAAGTTACTGTTTCTAAGGGGTGTATGACCCTTTTTTCGAAACGGTGTAGCCAGTAGATTCTTTAGCAATATTTTCTATCATTGTGACCAGTTTCATTCAAATCTGTTCAGCCGTGATTGAGTCACAAATTCATTAAAAAATTATCCAAGGTAACTGTTCCTAGGGAACGCCCCTAGGGACCCCTACCATTCCAAAAAAAATGGGAGTAATGGACCTCAACCCACTTAAAAAATATATCGTCAGTAGATCCTTCCATACTAATTTCTATCTTTGTGTGAAATTTCATGTAAACATGTTCAGCCGTTCAGGCGTGATTGGGTCACAAATTAAGTAAAAACTACAACTACAAAAGTCTCTGTTCCCAGGTAGTGCAGGACCCCCCCCCCACTTTTTTTCAAAAACAAATAGCCAGTAGCTCCCTTCAGAATATTGACTATATGGGTGCGAAATTTCGTTATAAACCGTGGCCGTTCTGGCCTGATTGAACAACAAAGATAAATGCCTTGACATCCGAACTTTCACATTCATAATATTAATAAGACAAGATAAGATAAGGTTCCGCCGTGGTGTAATGGTAGCGCGGTTCCACATTGCCATTGAAAAGAATACTGGCGTCATGTGGGGACACATTAGGTATGTTAAGGATATACATTGGATATGTTGGCGTTGATTCTGAGTAAGTAAGAGTTTAACCTATTACAGTATACAGACGGAAGTTGAGCTCGACTGATACGCGTCTACCTGCGAAGGTTGCTCTCCTAAACAGCGAGTTTAAGATATTTGTCTTTGAACACCGGCTTCCCAGGGAAATCTCTGGCATAGTGGTCCGACGCCTTTTATGAATGTTTTTGAGGGCCTTGTCATGCTCATTTTTTCATACGGCAGAATCTTCACATTGCTTATGGAGATTACTTTTTAAGCTCCTGAGATGCGGAGTCTTTCTAATCAGATGTCTGTTGTAAATGTAACCCCATTTAATTTATATTCTGAGGTCCTTGGCCGTAGGAGCTGGGTGTGGGCGTCGGCTCCCAAGATGACTAAAATAGGCGCAGATGTAAAAAAAATGTGGGTCGTGACGGTGGTGTAGTGACGGGTAGGAAAGGGGGGGGGGGGGCATCATACCTCGGGAACTACTCACAGGGGGCGCCAAATGGTCCGAAAAACAGAACTTCCTGGATAATTGGTATTTTTATTATAGCTGATTTCTGGAAAAAATTGTCTATTTAAAAAAATCATGCATATATCCGGAACACTTGCGACAGGTTGTGGAATAATTGAAAGTATATATCTTTTTTCTGACGTTCACCGTTACGCTGACCATGATCTTAAATCATTAGCGACTGAACTATCCGAAAATCGAGACACTCACCGTGTAGAAGCAATAGAAAAAGCGAAGCCTCTTTATGAGAAATGGGATATTAATATCGTAAAGACCTTTAAGAATTTACTGACAATTTTTACACCTTCTCTTAACGTTCGAACAGCAGAACTGTTTGAATAAATAACTATAATATTCAGTATTGCAAAACAGTTTTTATTAGACTACTTTGGGAGTAGTATTTCACAATTATCACGTACTTCACAAAAGCGTGTTTAAATCAAAGTGATTAGTCATTCCTCAACTTGCGCTGCTTTTATACTCTCTGTCACCTCGTTCGCATATTTCTCCTAAGGTCTAGACGTTTCACCTTCTAGAACAGTTGTATCTCCTGCTTGGTTATTTAGTGATGCGTTTGTATGTGTGAGTAAAAACTGATGTATATTGTAACGATTTTCCGTCATCCCTTGTCAAATTCGGTTTCGAGACAAATCGATTTCCGCGTTGTGCCATCATCAGTGTCGATTTTCGTTCTGATCTGTTGTTGTCGTTAGTCCTGTATTTATAGTGCGTAGGTACATGAGCAGGTATTGTCAAAATTGATGCTTGTGTATATTTAGTTATGTGTATGTGCTGCGTGTTCATTCAGAAACGAGGGTGGTTTTTACTGATAGACTTTTGTACCTGACTGAGGCAGGTAAAAGTCCGTAATTTTAGTCATTTTACCTTCTTTGTGGGTTTGTTGTTTTGGTGTGTTAATCGTTTTGTGTTTATTTGTTGTTGTGTGTTTGTCTGTTGTACCTGCGTTATTACTTTGTTTCTTGTAAACAAGTTTTAAAGGCTCGAATATTGTTTCAGATATTGTGTTTATCTGTTCGTTCATTATTCTAGCGTCGAATGTTCCCTGTTTGTAGATTTCCATGTTTTCGAGTACGTTGAAACGTCGGCCTTTTGCTTGTATGCGAAGGACCCTAACTGTTTTATTAATGTTTGCTGGGGAATATTAACTTTCGACCATGTGAGTCGCGAAAGTAGACTCTGGTATAATGTTTGGATTTCGTGTTTTTTGTTGTAATCTCAATGTGTTCTCTGAACCTCGTTCTTATTTGCCGTCCTGTTTGTCCTATGTAACTATATTGACAACCGCAGGTAAGCTTGTATACGCCGTGGCTGCTAAACGGATCCTCTGAGTTAGAGTTTGTTCTTAGTTTTCGCCCTAGATTGTTCGATGTTTTGAACGCTGTGTTAATGTTGTATTTTTTAAAGAAGTTTGCCAATTTTTATGTCGCTTTTCCAGTATATGTCATAGTCGTCCAGGCGTTATTATTTTCCTTTTCATTATTTATTTTTGGTTCTTCAGGCGTCCTTCTGAGCTTATCTACTAGTGCTTTTTTATATCCGTTGTTTGCAGCAATGTTATATACGACTTCAAGCTCTCTCTTATATGCCTCTGGTGTAAGAGGTGTTCTTTCAAGTCTATGTACCCAATGCCTTAATGCTGCATTTTTATGCTGGTGGGGGTGATTTGGGGTTTTATGTATTATTGTGTCGGTGGCCGTTGGCTTTCAAACATGTCATAGTTAAATCTTTTGGCAACTTTGTCAATATTTATCGTGAGGTCTAGATAGGTTATTCCTCCGTCTTTTTCGGCTTCCGTTGTAAATTTTATATTTCCGTGCTGCTTGTTGAGGTACTCCAGTATAAGCTCTTCGTTATTAGTAGTTAAAACGCATATTATGTCATCCACGTATCTAGCATAAAATAGCACGCCTAATTTGGACTTCAGCTCCTGTGTGTATTTTTCTTCCAGATTTTGCATGGACACTTCCATAGAATGGCTTATGTGGGGCTTCCCATTCCAAGACCGTTTGTTTGTCTATATATTTTATTGTTGAATTGAAAATAGTTTTGACGTAAAGTGGTTCTTAGCGTATTTGTGATTTGCATATTTTTCACTTTGTTCTTTGTATTATTAACTATTGTTGAGCTAACTATATTCAAAGTCTACGATAGTGGTATTGATGAGTATAAATCTTTTATGTCAAAAGATACCTATTTGCTGTTCTTTGTTAGCTCTACGGTCCCAAACTTCTCTATTAGTTCTGTTGTGTTTGCTATTGCATATTAGTTCCTTAGCTCCAGAGTATCTTTCAATATCGTTTTTAAATATTTGGACAGTTTGTAATATGGTGCCGATTTAAAATGAATGATATGCCTCATTGGCGTGTCCGTGTGTGGATTTTTGGTAGCGCAATCAGTGGAGGAGCCGAAGAGTTCATTTGGCCCAATCAATGTGCCATGTTAGAAACTAATATACCTGTTGCATTTTTTTATAGCAACTTTGATTTGTTTTTGGTATTCATCAATGCGTTCCTCTCTTATTCTAGGACATTTCATTTCCTCTATGATTTCTTCGGTTTTGGCTATATATTCCTCTTTTTCGATTAGCACAGTGGTGTTTCCTTTGTCTGCTTTCGTTGTGACAATATTGTTTTTCCTTAGTTTATGCCATATAGTCTTTATTATTTTTTCTTCTGCAATAGCTTTTTGTCCTTTCTGTGCTTTCGCCTCCTTTATTTCCCTGCACGTGTGTCTTGCGTGCTCCTGTTCCTCCTGTGGTAACAATGATATTGCGATCTCCGCATCTACAATCGCCTGCTCCGATTTTCTTACTGTAGTTGGTCCATGATATTGTGCTTCAGGCCCTTTTCGAGATGTTGTGCCTCTACCTTGGTAATGGCCACTGTTGTGAGGTTAACGAACTCGTCATGAAACTGGTGAGTTTTTGGTTTTGGTTACACTCCCGTCGTCCCGCCAGCTTTTCCAATTTCCGGTTCAGCGACCTGTATTTTTGTTGTAGTTCCTGATCGACTTCTGTCTTTATGCGGTCGAAACATTCCAATAATGCAGTCTTAGGTAGTTGTTCTGCCAATTTTAAATGGATAGAAAATAACTCGGCATTTATCTCATCCTTCTTGGAGTATAAGATTTTCAACTCATATTTTAAAAAATCTCTTTCCGCTTTTCTAACTGTTTTCCTGCTAGACTTGGTATTTACCTATATTGTTATTTTGATTGTAAATGCCGAGATCGTAATATCATTGATAGCACAGGAGGAAGAGGAGCACACATGACGCATGTGCACGGAAATAATAAAAAAGGAGGTGAAAGCACAGGAAGGACAAAAGGCTAATGCAGAAGAGAAAACAATAAAGAATCTACGGCATAAACTAAGGAAAACCAATATTGTCATAACGAAAGCGGACAAAGGAAACACCACTGTGCAAATCGAAAAAGAGGAATATATAGCCAAAACCGAAGAACTCATAGAGGAAATGAAATGTCGTAGAATAAGAGAGGATCCCACGGATGATTACCAAAAAAAAATAAAAGTTGCTATAAAATAAATGCAACAAATATAGTAGTTTCTAACATGGCACATTGATTGGTCCAAATGAACCCCCCTCGGCTCCTCCACTGATTGCGCTACCAAAAATCCACAAGCCGGGCACGCCAATGAGGCCTATCATTAATTTTAAATCGGCACCGTGTTAAAAACTGTCCAAATATTTAAAAACGATTTTGAAAGATACTCTGGAGCAAAGGAACGAATATGTACTGTGGTACATGGCTCAACATATATTCAGATGTCCTTTCCCTCAATTCTACTTACGTACCTATATAAATATTTTTTTTAAACTACTCCTTAAAATCTTTTGCATATTTTTTTCTGCCACCACTGTCCACAATACAAATAAACACACCTGATTCATATCCCCATGGCTTAGTACACAACCAGATGTTTTTCGATAAAAAAAAAGAAGGCAGAACGATATATATCGAAGCTTCCCATATGATGGCTCCGGCCTAAGCTAATATCCGCCAAAAAATACTTCTTTCTTTCCTACATCAGCAGCGGACAAGTTAATATTTAATCAGTGAAAAGAAAATATAATAGTTTTAATTAAAAGTGTTCAAAATATTAAGTACAAAGTCTCTTTATAAAAAAACATAAAGTCTTCTGTGTTTTTTTTTACAATCACCATACGTTCCAGCCGTACATACGGATCTCCATTGCAGCTTATAACTTTGGTAAGAAAATACCTTTTTTTTATAGTTTTTTGCTTTTATATGCATATACATATGTGCCCCTTCATGTGCACAGTGAAATAAAGTGTGTTAATAAAGTTTTTTTTTAAATTTCCTAGAGTCGGGTTGCATTCAAAAACAAAGAAAATAAGAGACATTTTCAAATTCGGAAAAACTAAGGAAAACAAGAGTTCCAAAAATTTTTACCACGTGGCTGGGAGATGCCCTGCAGCTCTCCATGCCACAAGCCAATAAATCCAACACCCACACACATATACGGAAACAATAGACAAACGATCATGCGAGTCAACCACGTGAATATTTCCAAAAATCTCGATTTGGTTAAATAATATTTTTAAATAATTTAATGCTTTAAAATTCCTAATTACCATTTAACATTAAATCAGCATTGCCGATGCAAGCTTTCGTATAAACGTAGGTATAGATGGTGATATATGTATATATATATATGAAGTCATAAAGCGATGTCTCAATCAAAAAAAAAGAAAGAAAACTTAGGAAAAAATATATATATACATAATAACGTGAATTAGTGCTTAGTTAAAATATAATAATTCGGATTCCATTAATTAAAATTTTCCTTAGGATGGCAAACAATAAATACTTGTTTTAAAATATTAATATTGGTGAATCAATGATACTCTATATTTGAATTATGAATTAAATCTTAGCTTAAACTTATAAAGCTGAAGTACCTAAAGTAAATCAAAAAGAAAAAAAAGGAAATTTTCACATATAAGTAGAAACATATTTGCATATATACTCATATTAATGTCATAGTAATAATAATTTGGTAAATCCACATGGCTTTTTTAATTTTAATTTAAATTATATATATATATATATATATATATATATATATATATATATATATATATATATATATATATATATCTATATATATTTAAAGTTAAATCAATTTTGTTTCTACTTAGCACGTTGCTGAATACTAATACTTTTTTTGATCCAATGCAAGATAGCACCTAAAACCTTCAGTTAATTGTGCGAAAGCATATCTTTCATCATAGTTATAGAGTAATGCAGATAATATCATCGAGCGAGGAGGCTTTCGACGCGCCGAGATATGTATAAATATGCGGATTTGGATAAATCTTTGATCCGGCGCAAATCACTATAATGAAGCACCAATGTAAGTGGAATCAATAATAAGTTTAATTAATTTTTTTTTTTTCATTTTGATAAATTTTTATATTTTCGTATGCATAGGCTGACAAACATATATATGTACGCACATACCTACTCGCATTAAGATCACTGCATGTTCATACAATATTACATACGTACATATGTATATTGGTTTGGTTAATCTTGTTTTTATTGCTGTTGAGTTTTCTACTATACCTTTTTTTAATTCTTCAATGGGCATGTGCTACGTATTTACATATATATATAAATAAGTAATTTTCTTTTGCTTTAAATGCGTATACCTACCTGTACATATATTTATATATACATATATTTTTCTTAAAAATATAGGTCAAGGTTCCCTTGCACTATTTAAAGTTAGGATAGTTCAAGATTTTGCTATGTAGAAACAGTAGGGTGATTCGTTTTGTTATTAACTGCTTAAGATATTTTTGTAGTATGCATATATATAAATTTATATAGGGAAATTAAATTTTTATTTACTTTTCTTTGATCAAAATGGATTGAAATGTTATAAATAAATATTGTAATCAATATGGAATCTTAATTTTCGTTACTAATTTGGTCTGATATCTGAGGGGAGGAAGGTAATACAAGAAGGGGCTTTATAACAGCGAAAAATCCATGGAAGGGCGGGATAAGAGCAGGTGATAACATCGACTATAATGCTGCTTGGTTAAGTGGCTGTGATAATAGCAGTAAGTTGGCTTATAAGAGGGTATAGATTTGGAGAGGTTATTTTCTAGTGTGCAAGTAAATATACTTTTTATCTGCTCAGGTCATATTTTCGCAGTTTGGTTGATTGGCCGTTAAAAAGATCCCACGAAACCGAAGCTCCGCGCATGAGCCAGTGCACACGCCTCGACCAGTGAACATAAACGCAAACTGTGGAATGCGTGAAAAGTACACATATATATGGTCATATGGAGCAGGTAACAAAATGGCGCCCAACGTGAGTCATTCACAATACCAGAGGTTAACTTTAATGTAACCGAAACTAGTGTGACCCCGCTTTATTATTCCCCCTTGGAATAGGTTTCAGTCCTTCCGATTTCATTTTATTACTTTAAATTTTGTTTTGCATTCTATTTGCACTAAACAAACTTCCTTGGAATTCGGAGAAAATAAAAATAGCTTTTGCTATTGCTCCGAACCAAGTTGTTTTAGATACATACATACATTTTAGAAAAGTTTCTTGCGAAAGTGTACGCTGGAATTGCGATTCTTACAGGCTAAATGCCTAAAGAAACGACCGCTGATTATTAGCAGCTTGAAAGTCTTCTAAATTTACAAAAATATTGTAATTATAACTTTGGTGAAAATTATTGTAGTTGGAATTTAGTTGTAGTTAGGCTTAATGCTGACTAGCTAACCAATACAAAACATTTTCATTGGATATAATTTACTAAATTTTCTCAACTTCCACTTCGAGATAGTATCCTGCAGATATTTATTGACAAAATGTGTTTTTTTTTTCTTTATCCAAAGCTACAACCGCTAAGCCAATGTTCAAATCAAATCTTCAAAATTATAAAGAAAATGCATTAAAATATTTGGTCTGAATCTTCGGTAGGTAAGGTAATATTATTTTGGCTTAAGTGGTTATAAACAATTGGAACATCGTATGTGTCCATGGTTTTTGATTTGATTTTTTTTTTTCTTGAGATAAATAATTTTTTTTAAAAAGCTTTTATGTTTGAATGCAACGAAACGAACTTTGTTTGCAAGCGACTTAATTGTTACAAATAATTTTTTTTGTAAGCCTCTGCCTATGAGACTTTAAATTACTATTTTTTCAGCACCCATAATGTGGACTTTTTTGTTCTCTTGAGAAACCCTGTGTGGATTTCTAATTTGCCTTAGTCGAATTTTCATTTAGTAAACATATCTTTTTATAATGCCCCTGCGGCACAGTAATGAAAATCTGGCCTCGCAGGCCAGCAACTGCACAATTTGCGGAGCACTTCTCTTAGAAAGCGAGGATATTTTAACGACAGCTTGTTCTCATCACTTTCACCGAGCTTGTTTGTTGACCTGGCTAAAGAGTAACAATTCTTGCCCGCAGTGCCGAGCCAAGTGTACCAGTCGACAGTGCAAACATAACTCTAAATCACGTCCCGCATTTCCACCAGGAAACCTTTCCACCAGTCGAGAAAGTCAACTTAACACAAGCCTGCAGCAACCAACATTAAATCCTTCCACCAATCGAGAAAAGGTTGTCAATGTAAGCACTCAGAAACATGTAGTTGAAACTGCTGCAAGTTCACCGAATACAAATACACCCGGTCCAAGCAACATCAATATGGAAGAGGATAATAGGGTTCGAAAAATTGTGTCGGCTGTAATATCTGCAAGACAATCAACACTTTTTGATAACCTAGAAAATCATGTTTCAGACATTATTGACCAAAGGCTCGAAAATATCGTAACAAACTTATTAGGTAGGCTCAATCTAATTGCACAGCCAGCTCCACCTATTGTTCATGCTAGCCCAAGTGCCAATTTAAATGCACAGTCGAGAGTTCCTCCAATTAACTCCACTCCATTTTGGCCTAGAGACATACCTAACTTAGGTAACGATTCAAATCCGAGTTTTGCGAGACAGATTGATCAACTGAGGCTCAGTGATTACTCTAACATTCCCAATTCCAGTAGAATAGCGCAATTAATTTCGAATTGGGATATTAAATTCGATGGCTCATCGCGAATCACAGTTGATAGTTTCATTTATCGTATTGAAAGTCAGGCTATTGATACACTTGGGGGTAATTTTAACTTATTATGCGAACACGTTCAGAGTCTGTTTTTAAAAGAAGCCAAGGACTGGTACTGGAGATACCGCCGATCAGTTGACCGTGTTACTTGGCCGTCCCTTTACCAAGCTCTACGGACTAATTTCCAGCAGCATAAAAGCGATTTTGAGATTAAAGAAGCTATTCGGAGCAGAAAGCAAGGCCAAAGTGAGAGTTTCGGCGACTACCGAAATGCAGTTTTAAAGATTGCTGAATCATTGCAGACAACATTACCAGAAGCCGAGTTAATTGAAATGCTGCAACACAATTTGCGACCGCGTGTACGCTAACAACTGTTGTATGTACCCATTACCTCTTTAGCAGAATTGCGCATGATTTGCCTTAAAGGTAAAAGCCTCATAAATGAGATTGAGAAGTCTAACACAGCCTCGTCGACATCATAGCAACGGCCACATCCCAGGCGATATGTAAACGAATGTGAAGAGGAAGTAACAGAAAGTTTTAATGGTGAAATAGATGAAATTTCCACACATCCCAATAAGACTAAACCTATCTGCTGGAATTGCAAGGAATAAGGTCACCGTTACTTTGATTGCCTCGCAGATAGGACTGTGTTTTGTTACGGCTGCGGCACTAGTAATGTTTACCGGCCTATTTGCACAAATTGCAAATGGGGAAACTCGAAGCCGAGCGAGGTGTCAAAACAGATTCCTCGCAACGACCAAAACAAACATTAGGTAAACTCCCTGGCATGAAGAAAAGTGACGTTGGTGTAACATTAATTACTGACCAAAATATTCAAAAAAATAGCGATTGCGTAAAGTCGCTAGTACACAAAATTACAATGATACTAAAAAGAAAATTTTCAATACTGACCCTAAACTTATTTCGCGTCCTACTCGCTCATCTTCACGTGTGAAAGAGTTTTGGAAAAATGTGAAAGAAACTCGTAAGCATTTGTATAAGACTGTCAACGCCATACAAAAAAGAACCTAGATTTGAGACCTTACGCCAAAATTGAAATTCTTGATCAGGAATACTTGGGACTACTTGATAGTGGTGCTCAAATATCATGCTTAGGTTCATCTTTGGCCAAAGATATTTGCAGAATTAAACAACTTCGTAGGCATTCAACATCTATTTGCACCGCTGACGGTAAAGAACAAGTAGTATTTGGTACTGTAGATCTATTAGTGAAATTCGAGAATAAAACTGAAATGATTCGATTTTTCGTGATACTTAGCATGTCACAAAAAGTAATTTTAGGCATTGACTTCTGGGTAAAATTTCAAATAGCACCCAATGTAGTTTCCGAGATCGCAGTCTCTCCTGATAAGCAAAATGAAAATAACCTTTCCTTAACCTTTGAGTAACAACGACACCTTGAAGTAGTCAAGAACCGATTCCCAAGCTTTGAAAAGGAAGGCTTAGGGAAAACTTCACTAATGGAATACGTTACTGAGCTCCAGCCAAATGTCCGTCCGATCAAACAGAGATATTTTCCCATATCCCCTGCCGTAGAAAAACTTGTACATTCAGGAATCGACGAAATGATTAAATTAGAGGTAATTGAAGAATCCCCTAATAGTCCGTGGTCTAGTCCGATTGTCCTAGTGAAAAATCCGAATAAAGTCCGTCTGTGTTTAGATTCGCGAAAAGTAAATAGCGTTACCATTAAGGACGATTATCCCCTACCTCATATTGACGGTATCTTAAGCAGAATACCAAAGGCTGAATATATTAGTTCACTTGATTTGCGTCGTGCCTTTTGGCAAATTCCCTTAGCAGAAAGCTCCAGAGATTTCACATGTTGTACTGTCCCGAATCGTCCGCTTTGCTATGCAACGCCCCTCAAGCACTTTGTCGCTTGATGGATCGCGTCATCCCTCCTCAATTAAAAAACCAAGTTTTTGTCTACTTAAACGATCTCTTGATTGTGTCCGAAAATTTTAACATCCATATGTCCGTTTTGTCAGAAGTTGCTCACTGTTTAAGGAAAGCAGGTTTAACCATCAACATAGAAAAAAGTAAATTTTGCATTAAGGAGGTCAGATATCTGGGATATATCGTTGGAAACGGTACACTCAAAACAGATCCCGACAAAATTGCGGTCGTCAATAATTACCCTGCACCTACAAACGTAACGCAGTTGAGGCGTTTTCTCGGAATGGCTGGTTGGTACCGCCGTTTTGTAGATAATTTTGCTGCAGTTACTACTCCACTTACGAACCTGCTAAAGAAAAATAAAAACTTCGCATGGAAGGAAGTAGCTCAAAGTGCATTTGAGAAGTTGAAAAATATGTTATGTACCGCACCCGTTCTAAACAGTCCAGATTATAACAAGCCATTCATTATACAATGTGACGCTTGTAAACTAGGTGCTGGCGCGGTTTTGTCGCAAAAAAATGACGATGGAATTGAAGTTCCAATTGCCTACTTTTCGCAGAAGCTCAATAAAGCGCAAGGCAACTATAGTGTTACCAAATTAGAGTGCTTGGCAGCAATTCTTAGCTTAAAGAAGTTTAGAGCGTATGTGGAGGGACAAGATATTACCATCGGCACGGACCATGCGAGCCTACAATGGCTAATGCGTCAAACAGACTTATCTGGTCGACTAGCTCGCTGGTCACTAAAACTCCAAGGATATCGATTCAATATCGAGCATAGAAAAGGGTCCTAAAATACAGTACCTGATAGCCTTTCGCGACAAAATTATGATGAAGTTAGCGAGTTGGAAATCTGTCCGATAATTGATACAAAGTCCGTCGAATTCGGGTCCGAAGAATATAAGAAGCTAGTAGATTACGTCCGCGCCAATAACGAACGTCTACCCGATTTACAAGTTGTCGAAAACTGTCTCTGTAAAAGAACCGAGCACCCGAATGGTGACCCTGTACGGGAAGCCTTCAACTGGAAATTATGGATTCCAAAAGCCTTGGTATGCCAAGTTATGGAAAAGGCTCATAGTCCCCCCAATAAATGTCACGGTGGCATAGCGAAGACGTTGGAACGGCTGAGGCTTAACTTTTACTGGCCAGATATGACGGTTGATGTTAGAAACTATGTTGGTCAATGTGACATCTGCAAGCAGAGAAAATCTCCTAATACAATGCTCCGACCACCTATATCTGCCCAACGGCCATTTCAAAAACTGTACGTTGATTTTCTTGGCCCATATCCTCGATCAAAGCAGGGAAATATTGGAATTTTTATCGTCTTAGACCACTTAACGAAATTCCCACTACTAAAAGCAGTAAGAAATTTTAACACATCAACTATTTGCAGCTTTATGAAAGAAAACGTTTTCAGTGTATTTCGCACTCCTGAAACAATTTAAGGTGACAATGGCAAGCAGTTCAAATCTTCACAATTCAACTCTATGCTCACAGAGAGGGGTATACGTCACATGTATACTGCGTTATATAGTCCACAAGCTAATGCCAGTGAACGCGTCAATAGGTCCATAATAACAGGCATACGAGCTTACCTAAAAGATGATCAGGCACTCTGGGACAAACGCCTTCCTGATATTGCTGAAGCTATAAGAAGTGCTTGCCACCAATCGATTGGATACTCACCATATTACGCACTATTCGGCCAGCAAATGCTTTCGCATGCCGAGGACTACAAACTTTTGAGGACACTGGAAGCGATGGATGATAACGACATAAACAGAAATGATAAGTTGAAACTCATACGCACCACGGTTTTGGTACATGATGGTACATGGCTCAACATATATTCAGATGTCCTTTCCCTCAATTCTACTTACGTACCTATATAAATATTTTTTTTAAACTACTCCTTAAAATCTTTTGCATATTTTTTTCTGCCACCACTGTCCACAATACAAATAAACACACCTGATTCATATCCCCATGGCTTAGTACACAACCAGATGTTTTTCGATAAAAGAAAAGAAGGCAGAACGATATATATGGAAGCTTCCCATATGATTGCTCCGGCCTAAGCTAATATCCGCCAAAAAATACTTCTTTCTTTCCTACATCAGCAGCCGACAAGTTAATATTTAATCAGTGAAAAGAAAATATAATAGTTTTAATTAAAAGTGTTCAAAATATTAAGTACAAAGTCTCTTTATAAAAAAACATAAAGTCTTATGTTTTTTTTTTTACAATCACCATACGTTCCAGCCGTACATACGGATCTCCATTGCAGCTTATAACTTTGGTAAGAAAATACTTTTTTTTATAGTTTTTTGCGTTTATATGCATATACATATGTGCCCCTTCATGTGCACAGTGAAATAAAGTGTGTTAATAAAGTTTTTTTTTAAATTTCCTAGAGTCGGGTTGCATTCAAAAACAAAGCAAATAAGAGACATTTTCAAATTCGGAAAAACTAAGGAAAACAAGAGTTCCATAAATTTTTACCACGTGGCTGGGAGATGCCCTGCAGCTCTCCATGCCACAAGCCAATAAATCCAACACCCACACACATATACGGAAACAATAGACAAACGATCATGCGAGTCAACCACGTGAATATTTCCAAAAATCTCGATTTGGTTAAATAATATTTTTGAATAATTTAATGCTTTAAAATTCCTAATTACCATTTAACATTAAATCAGCATTGCCGATGCAAGCTTTCGTATAAACGTAGGAATAGATGGTGATATATATATATATATATATATATATATATATATATATATGAAGTCATAAAGCGATATCTCAATCAAAAAAAAAAAAAAAGAAAACTTAGGAAAAAAAATATATATACATAATAACGTGGATTAGTGCTTAATTAAAATATAATAATTCGGATTCCATTAATTAAAATTTTCCTTAGGATGGCAAACAATAAATACTTCTTTTAAAATATTAATATTGGTGAATCAATGATACACTATATTTGAATTATGAATTAAATCTTAGCTTAAAATTATATAGCTGAAGTACCTAAAGTAAATCAAAAAGAAAAAAAAGGAAATTTTCATATATAAGTAGAAACGTATTTGCATATATACTCATATTAATGTCATAGTAATAAAAATTTGGTAAATCCATATGGCTTTTTTATTTTTTATTTAAATTTAAATTATATATATATATATATTTAAAGTTAAATCAATTTTGTTTCTACTTAGCACGTTGCTGAATAATAATACTTTTTTTTTATCCAATGCAAGATAGCACCTAAAACCTTTAGTTAATTGTGCGAAAGCATATCTTTCATCATAGTTATAGAGTGATGCAGATAATATCATCGAGCGAGGAGGCTTTCGACGCGCCGAGATATGTATAAATATGCGGATTTGGATAAATCTTTGATCCGGCTCAAATCACTATAATGAAGCACCAATGTAAGTGGAATCAATAATAAGTTTAATTAAATTTTTTTTTTCATTTTGATATATTTTTATATTTTCGTATGCATAGGCTGACAAACATATATATGTACGCACATACCTACTCGCATTAAGATCACTGCATGTTCATACAATATTACATACGTACATATGTATGTTGGTTTGGTTAATCTTGTTTTTATTGCTGTTGAGTTTTCTACTATACCTTTTTTTAATTCTTCAATGGGCATGTGCTACGTATTTACATATATATATAAATAAGTAATTTTCTTCTGCTTTAAATGCGTATACCTACCTGTACATATATTTATATATACATATATTTTTCTTAAAAATATAGGTTAAGGTTCCCTTGCACTATTTAAAGTTAGAATAGTTCAAGATTTTGCTATGTAGAAACAGTAAGGTGATTCGTTTTGCTATTAACTGCTTAAGATATTTTTTTAGTATGCATATATTTACTTTTCTTTCATCAAAATGGATTGAAATGTTATAAATAAATATTGTAATCAATATGGAATCTTAATTTTCGTTACTAATTTGGTCTGATATCTGAGGGGAGGAAGGTAATACAAGAAGGGGCTTTATAACAGCGAAAAAGCCATGGAAGGCCGGGATAAGAGCAGCTGATAACATCGACTATAATGCTGCTTGGTTAAGTGGCTGTGATAATAGCAGTAAGTTGGCTTATAAGAGGGTATAGATTTGGAGAGGCTATTTTCTAGTGTGCAAGTAAATATACTTTTTATTTGCTCAGGTCATATTTTCGCAGTTTGGTTCATTGACCGTTAAAAAGGTCCCACGAAACTGAAGCTCCAGGCATGAGCCAGTGCACACGCCTCGACCAGTGAACATAAAAGCAAGCTGTGGAATGCGTGAAAGGTACACATATATATGGTCATATGGAGCAGGTAACAAATATGTACTAGCTAACACAACAGAACTAATAGAGAAGCTTGGGACCGTAGAGCTAACAAAGAACAGCAAATTGGTATCTTTTGACATAAAAGATTTATTCCCATCCATACCACTATCGGCGACTGTGGACTTAGTTAGCTAAACAATAGTTCATAATACAAAAAGCAAAGTGAAAAGAATGCAAAAACACAAATACGCTAAGAACCAATTTACGTCAAAACTATTTTCATTTCAACAATAAAATATATAGAAAAACAAACGGTCTGGAATGGGAAGCCCCACACCAGCCATTCTTATGGAAATATTCATGCAAAATCTGGAAGGAAAGTTCATACAAGAGCTGAATTCCAAATCAGACGTGTAATAACGTAACTACTAATAACGAAGAGCTTGTACGGAAAAGCAGCTCGGAAATATTAAATTTACAATGGAAACCGAAAAAGACGGAGGAATCAACTATCTAGACCTCACGATAAATACTGACAAAGTTTCCAAAAGATTTAACTATGACATATATAGAAAGCCAACGGCCACCGACACAATAATACGTGATACCTCAAATCACCCCCAACAGCATAAAAATGCAGCATTAAGGCATTTGGCACATAGACTTGAAAGAACACCTCTTACACAGGAGGCATACAAGAGAGAGCTTGAAATTATATATAACATTGCTGCAAACAACGGATATAAAAAAGCACTAGTAGATAAGCTCAGAAGGACGCATGAAGAACCAAAAAGAAATAATGAAAAGGAAAATAATAACAGCGGGACGACTATGACATATACTGGAAAATCAACATATAACTTGGAAAACTTTTTTAAAGAATGCAACATCAACACAGCGTTCAAAACATCGAACAATCTAGGGGGAAAACTAAAAACTAAGACTTATTCTGAGGATCCGTTTAGCAGCCACGTCGTATAAAAACTTACTTGCGGTTGCTAATATAGTTACACAGGACAAACAGGACGGCAAATAAGAACGAGGTTCAGAGAATACATTAGAGATTACAACAAAAAAACACGGAATCCAAGCATTTTACCAGAGTCTAATTTCGCGAATCACATGGTCGAAAATTAACGTTCTCCAGCAAACATTAATAAAACAGTTAGGGTCCTTCACATACAAGCAAAAGGCCGACGTCTCAACGTACTCGAAAACATGGAAATCTACAAACAGAAAACATTCGACGGTAGAATAATAAACGAACAGATAAACAAAATTTCTGACACAATATTCGAGCCTTTAAAACTTGTTTACAAGAAACATAGTAATCAACAGGTACAACAAGCAAACACACAACAACAAATAAACACAAAACGATTAACTCACCAAAACAACAAACGACTAAAATTACGGACTTTTGCCTGCCTCAGCCAGCTACACAAATCGATAAGTAAAACCCACCCTCGGTTCTGAATGAACACATAGCACATATACATAACTAAATATACGCAAGTATCAATTTTGACAATACCAGCTCACGTACCTTCAGAACGAAAATCGACACTGATAATGACACAACGCCGAAACCGGTTTGTCTTTGAACCAAATTTGACAAGGGATGACGGAAAATCGTTCCAATATACATCATTTATTCACCCAGTCTATAATCAACAAAACAAAATAAGTGAGTAACAACCCTTAGCTGATGACTACATATGTGTATGTGAGATAATTTCTTTACTTTAGGCTGCTGGTTATGTGTGTGAAATATTCCGATCCAAATGGACAATTTTCATTTTGTTTCGTGGTTTGCCAATGGTTTGTGTTTAAGTGACTTGCGCTACTTAAATAGGAAACGGCTCCGTGACTTGCGTTCTCTTAACCACCCCATCTGTGACTTGTGATCACGTCTCACGTGATTTGCGTTCACCTCACTAGTTATGACTTGCGTTCATACAACCCTGGCTGTAGTGTAGATTGGAGTTGCCATCCAGTGCTTCCAGTCAACATTGCTGGAGTTGCCTTCCATCAATCATATGTTTCTTATAAATACTAGTGCGATACACAACATTGCTCTCTTGTCTTTTATTTGTGCGAACAACCTACATCGATCAAACAACCGGATCCGTTTTAGGTATATCATCTACAAAGCGTATACCATTTTCATCTGGTTACCACACCCGGAGCAATCAATTTCATGATAATGTGGGATGGGAAAATGAATAGATTTGGTTTTTTGGTGAGTGCCAATCAATCGGCACTGCTATTGTATTTAATCGATGCCGACCTTCAGCATCAAGAAAATGGATTGCTTTTATTTCAAATATTTTCGTTCTATTTATACAAAAATATTACAATCAAATTCTTATGTATAATTTTTTTTTTATGTTACATATTTACTTCTGATTCTAAGCCTAACAACAGAATGCAGCCAAACGTACTCATGCACATTCACATACACATGTATAAAGTTGCAAAACGTGAGAACTTGCTGGTGCATATGAAAACGCAAACTCAGCATAATTTTAGTTGGTTGCGTTTTATTTAGCCACGCGTGCTAAGTGTTTTGTAAGTATACATGTATGTATGAATGTGTCTACTTTGGCTGCACTAAAATAACCTCCACCACATCCAACAAAAGGAAAACCAAAGGAAGTATCTATCCACAAACCGTAAGATGTATTTTTCGTTATAAATGAACTAGAAGTAGCACTTGCGTTGCACTAGTCCCCAAAAAATCACCAAACCCTTGCGCGGCCGAGAGGCAGAGCGAATTCCGCGCGTCATATCCATAATCTATTTCCCGTTTTTCATGTTACAAAAATTAAAAATTTTATAATAAATCCAGTTAAAACGACTTCCATTGTAAATGATATCATTGTCTAAGCTTTGGTGATTCGACGGGCGAATAGTTTTTGTTATTATATTATTTGTTATTTAAGTGGGCTGTATATTATTTTATTTAGAGAGGGGTCGCTATGCGCCTATTACACCTTGTATGTATTCATTGGGGGCGAGCACTGGAGGCTCCAAAGTATTGACTGCGGGTTGAGCCACCTTGTTTTGCTTTGAAAAACCCCTGTCTTGGGATAAAAAATTTACACTATGTCTTTAGAATATTTCACTAACCAGTTGAGAATTACAAGCACACTCAATGGCTAATGAAACAAACGAATGAAAAATGTTCATAGTTTAAGTCACTTAAACATAGGTACTCGCCCGCCTAGACGGCTTAGTCGTCTAGTGAAATTTCCATACGAGCCAGTTATCCGGCTCGAAGACCATGTCTAAGCTTTGGTGATTCGACGGGCGAATAGTTTTTGTTATTATATTATTTGTTATTTAAGTGGGCTGTATATTATTTTATTTAGAGAGAGGTCGGTATGCGAATTCCGCGCGTCATATCCATAATCTATTTCCCGTTTTTCATGTTACAAAAATTAAAAATTTTATAATAAATCCAGTTAAAACGACTTCCATTGTAAATGATATCATTGTCTAAGCTTTGGTGATTCGACGGGCGAATAGTTTTTGTTATTATATTATTTGTTATTTAAGTGGGCTGTATATTATTTTATTTAGAGAGGGGTCGCTATGCGCCTATTACACCTTGTATGTATTCATTGGGGGCGAGCACTGGAGGCTCCAAGGTATTGGCTGCGGCTTGAGCCACCTTGTTTTGCTTTGAAAAACCCCTGCCTTGGGATAAAAAATTTAAACTATGTCTTTAGAATATTTCACTAACCAGTTGAGAATTACAAGGATACTCAATGGCTAATGAAACAAACGAACGAAAAATGTTCATAGTTTAAGTCACTTAAACAATCATCGTCAACATAGATATTTCATATTTCATATTTTTTTTATTCAGTCTATGATTTACAATAATCTTACAGACTAGATTATCAAAAATTTCTTATATATAAGTAGAAAGTGTTAAAAAATTTACATAATATAGAGAACTAGCAGACCCGCCAGACGTTGTTCTGCCCTAAATTTGGTCTATCTGCATATATTTTATTTATTTATTTATTTATTTAAATATAGTAATCTTTGAAATACAATGTTTCTTACAGACTACGTAACGAATTAAATATATTTACAAAATAATTGTTTAAGTTAAAAATTCATTTAATTGATACAGATATGCATAATTCATTGTTAAAGTTGAAAGTTGAATTCAATAAATGAATTAGATTTGGATTAAAATACATTTGCATCATTACGCTAAACATTTGGTCCTTGCGAGCCAGATTTGAAACAGTGGTAACGCAAAAGGTACAACACTGTTTGTATATCACTATCATCCCATCGCTAATTTTGCTTTATTCGAAACTTTTCCATTCACGAGTGCTAACCACCAAATTTGTGCAAAAATGTCCCACTGATTTTTAATTAAAGTTTAAAAAGTTTTCACTTTCATCGAATAAAATTTCTAGTGTTTTCACACGGTATTTTCGACTAACCAATTTTATGGTTACATACATAAGTGGTGTGTATAGTCGCAGCTTAAGAAAGCGAAACAAAGCAACCATCAAAAAACATGCGAACCGTGGGGATACGCACGTAAGTAACGGTTCTCATTTGTTTCCCCTAAAAATTATATATCAGCACCCAAGCCCGTATATTTTACCGTTTTACCGAAATTCCCGTCCGCTATTCGGCAAATAGCGTGCCTCAGTTCCAACAATTTCGCGGTCATTGCTTGCGCTTGCGCCAGCAGCGACGGCGGCGGATCTCTTTGGTTTAACACAAAACTTTTTGAAGATAAAGATGTTGCATGCGCGAACTTCAGTGGAAAGCAGCGGAGCTTCACAAATTCCAGTAGGTCACTTCCACCACACCACAAATTTTAACACGATTTTTAACATAACTTAAGCACACAAAATATACCGATTGTAGTTTTGGAGTGTAAAAATGTGAATTCTGAACACATTAGCTGAATAAAAAGTGTACAAATAATTGTTAAATAATAAATACAGACAGTGGTAGTTTAACAAATTCTGCTGTGGTAAGTGGTGAATGTGACCTACTAGAGGTTTTGTGAAGCTTGCTTCACACAATTTTTCGTCCCTGCAATGTCTCTATGTTAATATTGTCTCTGATTTTACATACATGTATGCACATGCAAATATTCATGGGTGACGAAGTTCAGCGCAAATTCAATTTATTGTTGTTAATAAGTTAGATCACCTCTGACGATGCTAGGAAGTCTAGCGAAACGTTAGGTGGAAAAATATTTTTATTTGCAATTAAAAAACGATTGGTCAAAGAAGCCTATTACCACAAAGAGCTACAAATTCAAGCCCTTTGCACTCGTATATTATCCCTTTTTCTTTCGACTAACGTATCAAAATTGTAAAAAGATCCCTCTTCATTAATAAAATTCAAGAATATATCAAATTCAAGAATTCTAAATTTTATAAAACGCATATTCCAGTTTGTTCCAACGAACAGAAAGGTCGTGTACTTACGCCTTTACATATATTCACCAGCTGTTTATGGGCACATACACTTATATACATATTTACTGCAATACTCACTCACGCTATTTACACTAGTCCCCACCGCTAAAACCTTTTTCCATTAGATTGCGGGTACAAAATGTATAAAATACAAAACACATATATGTATATATACAGAAGTTTTTAAAACTTTATAAAGTTCATATTCAAGTTTTTCCCAAAAAACGGACTTACGTACAGCACCACTAGTTGCTGATGTGCATATACATACATATAAACGGTGGTTTGTATGAATGTGGTTACATACTCCAAGCAAACAAAAAGGGTGACCACAACAATCTTAAAACCTGCGCACCCCAGAACGAATAAATGCGTTATTACGTTGCTTGCGTCCAACCATAACATTTTTTTAGAAAACCGCTTATCTTGGGTTTCTCAAATATCTGAGATCCCGAACCGAAATTTCGTGCACAATACTAATTGTCAACTCAAGTAGTCTCCCTCCAGTTTATATTTTGTCAAATCAAAATCTTGATACAGTCTCCTATCATGCCTTCTTCAACCGAAATCGTGTCTAAATTTATCTTCGACTCCAACAATGTGGTGAAATTTTGCACCAATTTTCAAAAAGAAGATCCTGATGACCAAACGGACTCTTTATTGGATGTCAAGTTAGAAGACCTCAACGGTCGTTGGATTTCGTTAAAAAACGCCTATGAAAATGTCTGCATAGCAGAGGAAAACACAGTTTCTGGAGAGTTTAAAGAGGAAGCCCACAACAAATTTCAGCTTTGTGCGGACTCTTTCTACATCTGTAAATCACACATATTGGATCAATTAAAAGTCCTCCGTGGGAATCCAACAGAGTCAGGCAACACCTCCCACAAGTCTCTGCCTTCCGGTCCCAACTCGGTGTCGTGTCTCCAGGTGGCACCGTGTGATACATAAATCTTTTACGGTATTTAGGAGGAGTGGCTATCCTTTCATGATATGTTCATGGCCGTTTGTCTCAACCATTCCAGACTTACTCCCGTACAGAAACTCTATCACTTGTGAAGTAAGACTCGAGGAAAGGCAGGCGCGATCTTAAAGCAATACCCTTTGTCCGATGACAATTTTTCATTAGCATGGGAATCGCTGAAATCCCGATTCGAAAACAAACGAATCTTAATAGACAAACAATTGAAATTGCTTTTCAACATTTCTCAAGCTACCTCGGAAAGTAGCGAAGAAATTCAAAAGGTACAGAACACCATCAATGATTGTCTTGTGATCCTAAATTCGCAAGGAATTTCGGTTTCCAACGTCTTACACATTTCTTGGAACACAGCTGATTCAAAATTCCTGCCTTGGTCAGAATGTAACTCACTTGGTACACAACACCTTGTAACCCAGGTGTTCGTAAACACTTCTGCTACTGTTTCGGCTTCTTGTTTTGGGATCGGGTATACCACTGGCCATTTTCTGCAACAATCCATAACCACCCGTACATATTTGTTTCAGCGGCTGCTAGTAGGAAATGGACCTGTGACATCCATAGCGATTCTTTCAAATGGTGCACCTGAGTTATATAACTTCATCTGGATATGACTTCGGGTTTTGGGACATTTCGCTCTGCTGCGAACCTCGCAGTGACTGACTGACTGCAACCAACCCAACAGAATATCCGCTTAATTTTCTCGAGAGTCTCCGTGATTCTAAGATGACCTCCACTTGGACCATTATGTAGCTCGCTGAGAACGTCAGGAATCCTTTTCCTGGGAACAACTATCAGTTTCTTCTTGTTTTGACCATCCTGACTCTCCCACATTCGATGTAGGCAACCGGATATCAATTGTAATCTGTTCCACTGGGACAATATGACTTCGTTTCGTTCGAGCTCTTGCATAACATGCGAAAGATCTGTATCTTCTATCTGACACTTCCTTAGTTGTTCCACGTCCCATTCATCCGGACACGTTATAGTCATAAGCCGGACATCTGTATGTTGTCTTCCTTAGCCTCAGCTTTCGAGCAGTTTTTGCATTCCAAATTACATGGCCTTTGTGACATTGCATCGGCATTCCCATAGGTACTACCTTTTCGATACTCAATGAAAAAGTCATAGCTTTGTAGTCGCTCGATCCACCGTGACAAATGGTCTTCTGGGTTACGGAAGAGCCATTTCAATGCTGCGTGATCTGTCCTGACGCGGAATCGCTGCCCGTAGCGGTACTTGTGAAAATGTTGAATGCACTTTACCAATGCCAACAGCTCTCTCCGTGTAACGCAATAGTTTTCCAATTGATCTGCTGTAATATGCAACTACCTTCTCCTGTCCATCGACCAGTTATGATAAAACGCATATCCACTCGCATCGGTATCTAGAATAAATGTTGCTCCTGGAACGGTTATGCCAACATTGGGGCAATGCACAAACGCTCTTTCAATGTGTGGAAAGCCACTTCTTGTTCCTTCTTCCATTCAAAAGCTCATTTCTTGTAATCTCGCGGAGGCTATGACCTACGCTGGCAAAGTTTGGTACAAATCGGCGGTAATATGTGCACAGCCCAAGGAAACTTCTTAATTCATGCAGTTTCTGTGGTCTTTGTCAATCCTTTACAGCTTTTCATTCGCAGTGCAGATGCTCTCTGTCATTACCTTGTGACCAAAATAACTTACTTCCTTTTTAAACACTGAACACTTTTTGGGACTAAGTTTCACACCAACACCAGCTATAAAAATGTGAGGGGTAGCATAACCTGATTAAGGTTCAGTTGGTCTTACTTATGACTATCAATAGAAATTTGACGCGTCCAACGCTTTTATTTAATTGATTGATCAGCGCCCTAGATTGATGAGGAGTGTGATTACTAGTACCTAGGACCTACCTAATAATTTTCCAGCTTTTAGTATTATTATTACTTAATGTAAATATTGTTTTCAATAAAACCGTTTAACTTAAACATTTTTATACTCAGCGTGCTTTGCACACAGAGTATATTAACTTTGATTAGATAACGGTTGGTTGTACAGGTATAAAAGAATCGAGGTAGATATAGACTTCCACGTATCAAAATCATCAGTATCGAAAAAAAATTTGATTGAGCAATGTCCGTCCGTCAGTCATTTAACACGACAACTTGAGTAAATATTGAGATATCTTCACCAAATTTGGTACACGAGCTTATCTGGATAGAATAGATTGGTATTGAAAATGAGCGAAATCGGATAATAACCGCGCCCACTTTTAATATATATAACATTTGGGAAAACAAACAAAAAGAATACATCTAGAATGTTGAAATTTGATGAGTGGACTGAAATTGCGACCCTTGATAAAAATTTGAAAAAAAATTTTCAAATGGGCGTGGCGCTGCCCACTTGTGATAAAATCAATTTTACAAATATAATTAATCTTAAATCAAAAATCGTTAAACCTATCGTAAAAAAATTCGGCAGATAGGTTGCCTTTACTATAGGGAATGCTTTGAAGAAAAATTAACGAAATCGGTTAAAAGATTTTTAAAAGGGTCGTGGACATATAAAATAAGCTATAGCTTTGCAAAAAAAAGCTTTATATCAATGGTATTTCGTTTCCCAAATGGATTTATAACAATAAACAGGAAAAACTTCAAGTTTTGAAAAATGGGCATGGCACCGCCCTTTTTATGACTGAGCAATTTTCTATGTTTCGAGAGCCATAACTCGAAGAAAAAATAACGGATCGTAATAAAGTTGGTTACACAAATTTTCCCTATAGCAGGAAATATTTCTAGAAATAATGGACGAGATCGGTTAAAGGCCACGTCCACTTTTATATAAAACATTTTTAAAAGGGTCGTAGACGAAAATAATAAGCTATAACTTAGCAAAAAATAGTTTTGAATCAATGATATTTCACTTATCAAATTTTATTGTAAGAGGAAATGGGTAGATGTTTTTTTATACTCAGTTGAGCAGAGCTCGCAGAGTATATTAAGCTTGATTGGATAACGGTTGGTTGTACAGGTATAAAGGAATCGAAATAGATATAGACTTCCATATATCAAAATCATCAGGATCGAAAAAAAATTTGATTGCGCCATGTCCGTCCGTCCGTTAACACGATAACTTGAGTAAATTTTAAGGTATCTTGATGATATTTGGTATGTAGATTCGTGAGCATTCATCTCAGATCGCTATTTAAAATGAACGATATCGGACTATAACCACGCCCACTTTTTCGATATCGAAAATTTCGAAAAACCGAAAAAGTGCAATAATTCATTACCAAAGACAGATAAAGCGATGAAATTTGATAGGTGAGTTCAACTTATGACGCAGAATAGAAAATTAGTAAAATTTTGGACAATTTTTTTTTAAGTAAAATTTTAACAAAAAATTTAATATCTTTACAGTATACAAGTAAATTATGTCAACATTCAACTCCAGTAATGATATGGTGCAACAAAATACGAAAATAAAAGAAAATTTCAAAATGGGCGTGGTTCCGCCCTTTTTCATTTAATTCGTCTAGGATACTTGTAATGCCATAAGTCGAACAAAAATTTACCAATCCTTTTGAAATTTGGTAGGGGCATAGATTTTATGACGTTAACTGTTTTCTGTGAAAATGGGCGAAATCGGTTGAAGCCACGCCTAGTTTTTATACACAGTCGTCCGTCTGTCCTTCCGCATGGCCGTTAACACGATAACTAGAGCAAAAATCGAAATATCTTTACTGAACTTAGTACACGTACTTATCTTACGCCCCCTTTTTCGATATCGAAAATTACGAAAAATGAAAAAAACGCCATAATTCTATACCAAATACGAAAAAAGGGATGAAACATGGTAATTGGATTGGTTTATTGACGCGAAATATAACTTTAGAAAAAACTTTGTAAAATGGTTGTGACACCTACCATATTAAGTAAAAGAAAATGAAAGAGTTCTGCAGGGCGAAATAAAAAACCCTTGAAATCTTTGCAGGTATTACATATATAAATAAATTAGCGGTATCCAACAGATGATGTTCTGGGTCACCCTGGTCCACATTTTGGTCGATATCTGGAAAACGCCTTCACATATACAACTACCACCACTCCCTTTTAAAACTCTCATTAATACCTTTAATTTGATAACAATATCGTACAAACACATTCTAGAGTCACCCCTGGTCCACCTTTATGGCGATATCTCGAAAAGGCGTCCACCTATACAACTACCACCACTCCCATTTAAAACCCTCATTAATACCTTTAATTTTATACCCATATCTTACAAACAAATTCTAGGGTCACTCCTGGTCCACCTTTATGGCGATATCTCGAAACGGCGTCCACCTATGGAACTAAGGATCACTCCCTTTTAAAACACTCATTAGCACCTTTTTTTTACCCATATTGTACAAACAAATTCTAGGGTCACTCCTGGTCCACCTTTATGGAGATATCTCGAAACGACGTCCACCTATGGAACTAAGGATTACTCCCTTTTAAAATACTCATTAACACCTTTCATTTGATACCCATATCGTACAAACAAATTCTATATTCAACCCTGATCCACCTTTATGGCGATATCCCTAAATGGCGTCCACCTAGAGAACTATGGCCCACTCCCTCATAAAATACTCTTTAATGCCTTTCATTTGATGCACATGTCATAGGTGGACGCCGTTTCGAGATATCGCCATAAAGGTGGACCAGGGGTGTCTCTAGAATGTGTTTGTACGATATGGGAATCAAATGAAAGGTGTTACTGAGCATTTTAAGAGGCAGTGGGCATTAGGTCTATAGGTGGACGCCTTTTCGAGATATTGCCATTAGGGTGGGCCAGGGGTGACTCTAGAATGTTTGTACGATGTGGGTATCAAACGAAAGGTGTTATTGATCATTTTAAGAGGGAGTGGGCATTAGGTCTATAAGTGGACGCCTTTTCGAGATATCGTCATTAGGGTGGGCCAGGGGTGACTCTAGAATGTGTTTGTACGAAATGGGTATCAAACGAAAGGTGTTACTGAGCATTTTAAGAGGGAGTGGGCATTAGGTCTATAGCTGGGCGTCTTTTCGAGATATCGCCATTAGTGTGGGCCAGGGGTGACTCTATAATGTTTGTACGATATGGGTATCAAACGAAAGGTGTTACTGAGCATTTTAAGAGGGAGACATACATATATTTTTATGTATAAATTACATTACAAAACCCTGCCAGCAGTTTTCTGGTAATTTTATCGTCTATCGCCAAGAAGTAACTAATTCGATACATTTTGAAGTTAATAAGGCGATAGAAATTCATTTGGCAAACAAAACTTATACTTTACGTGAATTTTTTCTCAAAGAAGATATTTAGGCGATGGAGATCTGTAACGTTTTGAATTTTCCTTTTTTCAATTATTTTGAGAACTTTTGCAGTTTGCTTTCATAGTTTCCTTCTATTCAATAGCTATAATAATGATATTATGCTAATTTTGCGATATTTTCTCATCGTCGGTTCACTACCAGATCTAGGTTTTTCATTTAAATTTTTTAATATTTTTTCACAGTATTTTTAATAATAAATTAATTAATAAATTAATATTAAATAAAATTAAATAAACCAAAATTAAATAAATAGAAAATAAAATTTAAATCCGTGATCTGGCATTGAACCGACGACCTTTGCACGGTAGTTGAAGACTTAAGCCTCTGTGCCACTGATGTACAAAAGAAGTTTTTTTTTACCTGGGGATTCTGTGTTTGGGGATTTTTTTTGGGGATTTGGGGGCACTCCCCTTGACACTGCATGAGATATCATCTTAGAATACGCGGTAGGCACGGATTAAATAAGCGGTTGACAGTCCACGCTGTAGTCCAACAAAATTACGCGCTCACAGGCTAAACCGACAACTGTTATCCCTCATTCGCAAAAGCGTTGGCACATATACAACTTCCGACCCTGTGACGTAGTGAGGTTTTCTTGTGCCCGGGGCAAATATTTTTCGGGTTATGAACTATATTTCAAGTTTCAAGCTTGTAGCTTATCGGGAAGTTACTTAAATTTTAATTACAAAATTCGTTCACAACGGCTGGCCGGCCTGTCAAGTCAAGCTAAATCAGGCATGCTTAACCAACGAAACGATATCATTTCGTTACGATAATCAACGTTAATAAACGAAACGAACTCATTTCGTTTCGTTTATTAACGTTAAGATCGTCAAATTAACGAAATGATTTCGTTTCGTTTTCTGCCATATCAAAACGAAATCTAATCGTTTATGTTGATTATTAATTTCAAACTATGCTGGCAAAGCTGATTGATGGCGGAGTCATTAAAGGTGAAAGCATTAGCCAAGCTGATTGCAACTTTTCTCTTGAATTTTGACAGTACGAACATTTCTCAGAGTATTTTTGACATTACCACCAACGAATTACACAAACAAATTACATAGAGTTTGTGTGTGTATGTGCGCTCGTTGTTGCCACCTTACGGCTTCACCATGGCTGTAGCATTGCCAGCACAATTCAAACATAAAGTATCACGTTTTTGTTAACGTTTTTAACGTTAACGAAAGCTTTTCGTTTCGGTTAAAAACGAGATACAATTTATTTTGATAATTTCTTTATCGATAATATTTCGAAGTGTTTCAACGGAAACGGTGGAAATTTTTTGATAAACGATTAGCTTAACGTTAAGGTGCATCCCTGAGCTAAATAAACTCGTTTAAAAAAGCATTGGATGGTAGAATAATAAACGAACAGACAAACACGATTTCTGACACAATATTTGAACCTTCAAAACTTGTTTACAAAATATAAAGTAATCATACAGGTACAACAGACAAACACGCATCAACAAATAAACAGAAAACAATAAATCAACAAACACCCAGAAAAGCACCCCGTGCCTGAAGGATACATAACACATAACACATATATTTACATATATATACATAAACATTCAATTTGATCATACCTGTCAGGCACTAACGAGCTATAAATATAAGACAAACGACAACAGCAGATCAGAACAAAAGTCGACACTGATGATGGCGCAACGCCGGTTTGTCTTCAAACTAGATTTGTCAAGGGATGACAAAAAATGTTTCTAATATACATCACTTACCCACCCAGTGTGTTGGTTTTCCACACAACAAAATGAATCAGTTAATGTGTGTCAGGCTTTTATCTTCAACAGGAGCGGACAACTAACAGTTTACAAGTGACGCCTACTGAAGATGCATGCAACGAGTATGTATTTGGTTCAATAAATATTGAATGTGACACCAAAAATTTGCTAATATTACATTGAATGCGATACCAATGCGAGCAGGAAAAGAGTTAGAAAGGCGGAAAGATACTCTCTCACTCTGGAAAACTTATTTACTAACAAAGGCCGGATAAATGCGGAACTATTATCTATATATTTAAGAGTGGCAGAACGATCACCTACACCTTAATTAGTGGCATGCTTCGACCGCACAAAGACTAAAGTCAAACAGGATTTACAACAAAAACACAGGTAACTGCACTGGAAATTGAAAAAGTTCAAAGGACGATGCGGAAATAATTAAAACTAACAAACACACCAATTTCATGACAACCTCCTGAGTCTCACGACAGTGGCCATAGCCAAAGAAGAAGTACAATTGCTCAAAAAGGGTCGAAAGCACAATATCATGGAGCAAAGTCAAATAAGAAAAACGGAGAGGGTGATCGTAGATACAGGGATTGCAAGACACATGTGCATGGAAATAATAAACAAAGAAGTGAAAGCACAAGAATGACAAAAACATAACATGGAGAAAAAAACAATAAGAATCTACAACGTAACTTAGGAAAAACAACACTGCCACAAAGACACCGAACGAAGGCAATACGACAGTGCTGATACAACGGATGAATATCAGAAACAAATCAAAAATGCTACAAATATAGTATATTCGAACATGGTATATAAATCACTTTTTGCGCTACCAAAAATCCACATGTCGAACACTCCAATGTGGCCCATAATAAATTTTAAATCGGCACCATGTTATAAAATGTCTAAATATTTAAAAGAACTAAAGAACGAGCCCGCAATAACTAACACAACAGAACTAATAGAGAAACTTGTGACCGTGTGAGCTAACAGGAAATTGGTATTTTTGACATAAGAGATCTGTACCCATCAATGCCATTATCGGAGATATTAGGCATAGTTAAATCAAAAATAATTCATAACACAAAAGGCAAAGGTAAAAGTATGGAAATCACAAACACAGGCCCAGATTAACTCTCAACGGGACCCTAGGCAACCATTTGTTTGGGGGTCCCTTTTTTCACGGCCCCCTCTTTTTCGATTAAAAAATACAAATTTATATCTTTCATAAAAATTTTATTGTCACAATGTAATAACACCAATAAAAATTACTATCTACATACATTTCAAACATGTCGTTTTCTACATTTGTTTTCGGCAAATTCATCAATTATATCATCAATAACGATTTTGTTTAATAAATCTGACTCAATTCAAAGTATACCTAACATCTCGATTCGCCCTTGTCGTGTTTTAGCTCTTTAAGCAGCTGTGATTCTTTTTAATTGCAAGAAGGATCATTCGGCAGAACAATTTGCGATCATTAATGTTAAAAAAATCCGAAGAGCTATTTGTGTGTTAGGAAATGCACCGGCTAATTGATCTTCCATTAGACTCTTATACAAATGACTATGAGTTTTTTGTGCTTCAGTGTATCTAGCAAGCCCGCCGCTGACAGTTTTTTGACTGCGTGCAAATACCGATAATGGCGCAGTGGCGGATCCTCCCAATAGCTGATGTGTTTTGAACAAAGTTCACATCAAGATACTTTATACGTGAAAATGCAAGACAAAACAACAAGGGAAACGTATAGCACACCGTTACTTTTTAGGGGTAAATTTATTAGTATTTTTTTACATTGTTTAGTAATTTCATACACATATTTGGTTTCATTTAGTTATTCAAATTAACAATAGTACATCCAATTTTTTGACATCATTTTTATCTTCTGCATAGTTCATATTCGCACAGTAAATTTAATTCTATGCTTCCCTTTTTTTACATATCTTTCAATTATATGATCAATATCGAAATGTGTATTTAAAAGTGCAAGACCAGTGAGTCTGTTCTGGGACATTATCGACCATAACCACGTTTTCAACCGGCGAAGTGTCGAAAAACTCCTTTCAGCACAAGCATTGCTCGCTGGAAGCGTGGCCAGAATTTTGATAAGAGGATTTATTGATGGAAACGCATATTCATTGCAATCATTTAAAACTTTTTCAGCTGATAGTGGAATTGATTTTTTGTATTGCTTATCAGACCAGCGTTCTAACCACACTTCGTCTGATGAAGTGTAATTCGCTCGATGTATTTGCTTTTTAGCAATTCGTGGGAGGAAAATATCAAACTTCAACTCATCTGCTAAGGCGACTATTTTTTTGTAAAGTCCCGAAAAACGATTTCCTGCTTCAAGTCTATGGTTTTTTAATGTTCGCAAAGTTAATTTTGGCATGACTTTGGGGACTCCCGCGGGGTCATTTGGGGATCATTACGGGGAGGTTTTGGGGAGTCCCTCGGGGTAATTTGGGGATCATTCCGGGACGGTTTTGGGGACTCCCTGGGGGGTATTTGGGGGACAGTCCGGGATGGTTTTGGGGACTCCATCTGGCCCTCCCGGCGTCATTTAGGGGTCGTTCCGGTATCTTTTTGGGGACTCTCCCGAGGTCATTCCGGAATGGTTTTGGGGACTCCCTCGAGGTTATTTGGGGGTTATGTCCCCCAAATGACCCCCAGAGAGTCTCCAAAAAGATCTCGGAACGACCCCTAAATGACCCCGGGAGGACCCGATGGAGTCCCCAAAACCATCCCGGAATGGCCCCCAAATGACCCCGAGTCCCCAAATGGATCCCGGAATGACCCCGAGGGAGTCCCCAAAACCATCCAAGAATTCTCCCAAATGACTCCGAGGGAGTCCCTAAAAACATCCCGGCACGACCCCAATTCACCCTGGGAAGACCCCGAGGGAGTCGCCAAAACCACCCCGGAAAGACCCCGAGGGAGTCCCATAAACATCTAGGAACGACCCCTAAATGATGAAGTGTAATTCGCTCGATGTATTTGCTTTTTAGCAATTCGTGGGAGGAAATATCAAACTTCAACTCATCTGCTAAGGCGACTATTTTTTTGTAAAGTCCCGAAAAACGATTTCCTGCTTCAAGTCTATGGTTTTTTAATGTTCGCAAAGTGTCGCTCAATGATTCAGAAGCTTGATTCAAATCTGTTGACGGTGTTTGCAAAAGTAAGCTTAGTGGTCGTGTAAAAGAAAGTACATTGCTCAAACAAATCATTGAAATCACGAACTCTGTCTCGCAAATAGATTTCAACATAGAACGGGCCTCAGAACTTGTTGGTGAATCTTGCCAAATAGAAATTTCTCAATTTCAATTTTTTTGATGTTTTCTTCAAACTGCATTATACCATCATGTTTTTCAGACCAGCGCGTTTCACATAGTCCACTTAATGATTCCTGCAGATGTTTTTTGAAAATTATGGTACGTTTCGGAGACTGATTTGGAAAACTGATAATTTTTTTCATCAACGCAATACAATCCTTTGTTTGAACAACTTTCGACGTTTTCGCAAGCGAGTTATTAAGACAACGGTTGAAACACGGACAATGATTAGCATTGGTACATATTTTAAAAAGTTCCTGCACAGCTCCCTCAACTTCTGATGTCATTACAGAACATCCATCCGTTCCAATTCCAACGCAATCTTCGAAGGGTAGTCCTAAATTATTAAAAATATCGATCACTATGTGTGCCAAGGCTACACCTGTAAATTTTTTTTCTCCATTTATAACATCTTCTTCTCGGATCGAATCGTACGCATCAAGGAAAGTTACAAAATCTTCTACTATATTGCCATCATATAAATACCGCAAACAAAGGCTGAGTTGCTCAGTATGACTACAATCAGTAGTTTCATCGAAAATAATTGCAAAAAGTCTAGCTTTTTTAACCCTCTATCAAAATTGAATTGATTGAATTTCATCTTTGCAGCATTGAATAAGATCGTTTTGAGTCGTGTTGCTTATATAAGTAGCTCTTGGATGTGTAGAATTTAAAAGTTCTTCAATCTCTTTATGAGCTGCAGCGACTAAAAATCTCAAAATTGCCCCAAAACTTCCCTCGTTTGTTGCTGATTCAGAAAATTTAAGTTTACCGACATCTCTATGGCCTCTTATTCTTAATTCTGTCGCCAACAAAGAATAATAGTTTTTATAATAATCTCCAACAATCTTCTATTTTTCTCAACTTGTTCCATGCGATGAGAAGAAAGCAAATTAGTGATTTCCTCTCCTGTCTTTTCATAAGTATTTATGAAATCTTGACTAAAAAAGGCTGACTTACAGCCCTATTCTGTGCACTTGACAAATTCACCATCTTGCTTATTTGTCAAGTTTGATAATTTATCAAGTAATTGCTATTCTATGTAAAAAATAAAAAGCCTTTTCGCTGACAAATTGTCAATAAGTCAAACGCTCTTGATAATTTAATTTATACGGATAAACTTAAATTAGAATTCTGTTATTGTGCGATCGAGAGAAAATGGAAGATTTATTACTTTTTCTATTATTGTGGGAAGATCCTCTGGGGATTTTGGGGGTAATTTCAGGACGGTTTTGGGGACTCCCTCGGGGTCATTTGCGGGACATTCCGGGATGTTTTTGGGGTTTTCATTGGCTGCTCCCGGGGTCATTTGGGGGTCGTTCCTGTATCGTTTTGGGGACTCCCTCGGGGTCATTTGGGGATCATTCCGGTACAGTTTTGGGGACTCCCTCGGGGTATTTGGGGGTCGTTCCGGTATGTTTATGGGGACTCTCTCGGGGTCGTTTAGGGTTAATTTTGGCATGACTTTGGGGACTCCCGCGGGGTCATTTGGGGATCATTACGGGGAGGTTTTGGGGAGTCCCTCGGGGTAATTTGGGGATCATTCCGGGACGGTTTTGGGGACTCCCTGGGGGGTATTTGGGGGACAGTCCGGGATGGTTTTGGGGACTCCATCTGGCCCTCCCGGCGTCATTTAGGGGTCGTTCCGGTATCTTTTTGGGGAATCTCCCGAGGTCATTCCGGAATGGTTTTGGGGACTCCCTCGAGGTTATTTGGGGGTTATGTCCCCCAAATGACCCCCAGAGAGTCTCAAAAAAAACCTCGGAACGACCCCTAAATGACCCCGGGAGGACCCGATGGAGTCCCCAAAACCATCCCGGAATGGCCCCCAAATGACCCCGAGTCCCCAAATGGATCCCGGAATGACCCCGAGGGAGTCCCCAAAACCATCCAAGAATTCTCCCAAATGACTCCGAGGGAGTCCCTAAAAACATCCCGGCACGACCCCAATTCACCCTGGGAAGACCCCGAGGGAGTCGCCAAAACCACCCCGGAAAGACCCCGAGGGAGTCCCATAAACATCTAGAAACGACCCCTAAATGACCCCCAAAATCATCCCGGAAGACACCCAAATTATCCCGAGAGTCCCCAAAAAGATCCCGGAACGACCCCCAAATGCACCCGATGGGGACCCCAAAACAATCCCGCAATGTCCCCAAAATGACCCCGAGGGAGTCCCCAAACCCGTCCCGGAATGATCCCCAAATGACCCCGAGGGGAACCCCAAATGCCCCGAGGGAGTCCCCAAAGCCATGCCGAAATGACCCCCAAAAAAACCCAGCGGATTATTTTTCCTATTCCAATTTCGGGGTTAGAAGCATAAACTGAGACATATCGCTCCAATTGCTCATGCGTAGCACGTTCCACTTTTGATTTCTTTGAAAAAGCTATGATTTTAAAATATTTGTTACAAAAAATTAAGAACAATATTTAACTCTTACGTTTTTTCTATTTCGCGATTGTTGCACTAAACCGTTGATTTAAATGAAAATAAAATACAGTCCATTAAAATAATAATTTATAAAATAAAAAAAAATAATAAATTTAAAAAATGCTTGTTTGCAGTGTGCTTTGAACCCGCAACCCCAAACGTTTGAGTCGGATACGTCATCCACTGTGCCAGGACTCATACACCTACGAGTACATCAAATTACTCCCTTATAACTCATATAAAACTGCTCGCCCTCAACTGCCCCACGCTTAGCTAATTTAGTTCACCCCTATATGGTGAAAAGCACAGGTCGTAGAGCTTTTTAGAGTTGTCAAGCTATGCACAGAATAGAAATATTTGTCAACTTGATAAAAATCTTGATTACTCGTCAACTTATTGACAATTTGTCAAGTACACAGAATAACCCCGTTAGAGTGATATTTGTTAATAGCATGGTTATTTAGTACACCTTCTTTACCGGAAAACTTTGCAAACGATGTCACAGGAACTTTGACAATTGCATTGAGAGGAACATTCGATTTCGAGTCACCAGTATCACTTGCAAATAAGAAACAATATTTACAAAAACATCCTTTTTTTTGTTCAGAATAAACAAGTTAAAAAATGATGTTTAAAGTATCGCTTTTCTATTTTTCCTTTTTGACTATGACTCGAAAAAGGGAAGATATAGTCCTTCGGTGGTACGCAATGATATTTTAGTAAGTTGTACTTCGTATATCCATCTAATAAATGTTTTTTCCCACAAAATTACCTGTCGTATTTTTCAACAATAGAATTTTGTGAAAGTGATATATGTAGGTACATTCGAACCCGATTCAGTATTCATAGATGTTGAATGCAACGTTTTCTCATTATTATTATCAACCAACAAGGTATTACCGTCGCGATCAGTATGAGTTAAGAGTGGAACAGTACTTCCGTTTTCTACATTTGTATCATCGCAGACCTGTTCTTGAAGTTTTGGCAGCTTGCAAAAATATTCTTTGATGCTCTTCATAGCTCATCGCTTCTTATTACCTTTCCATCAGAGCTTCCGTCCTTGAATTTTTTTTAATGCTGATTGATGTAGCGAATTGGAAATACGTAGACACAAGATTCCTCTTTTGATAACAAAAGAAAACTATAAAAACAAGCTATATGCACTTGTTTTCTTGCCGCGACTTCAGTACATGCATAAACATACTATATCCGAGTGATCTCTCGAAAAAAAGCTGGTGCAACTATATTGCTCGCTACTGTTATTTATACTCGACTGTTAAAAAGCAGTCTGATTCATGAAATTTTATTAAATGTTTAACGATTATATGAAAATAGCAATGTATGTTCGATGGAAAAACCCGAATCACACTTTAATGGAAAATTCCTACTTACCATTTTCGAGTTCTTCCGCCAAGAGTTCCAATTGTCGATTAATTAAATAATAATTATTTAATAGTTCACGATGCCGAACGAATCGGTAAATCGAATGAAATAGGTTATATTTTTTATTATTCTAAGGTTAATACAGTAGAATCGCGTTAAGTTAACCAAAACACAAGCTTTAACACAAGTTAACGCAAGTACACAACCCACAAGTTTAAATGCCCATGACAAACTACACTTGCACCACGCGACACCGACAATAATTTTTCACACAGGAATTCGTGGAATACCCGCACTTTTTTTATTGCCAAACAAACGGTTAGATTTGAAAAAATTGATGAGGTCAGAAAAGTTAACCAACGCATAGTTAACTTTTTAGAGCGGGACGTGGACGCTCATACTCGGTCAACTTAGCCGAGCGATTAAAAGTGTGCGGACTTTAAAATTTTGTTTAGTGGTAGATTTTTCAGAAAATAGTGGTACATTTATGAAAAAAGCGGAAGCATTGGGTTATATTTGAAATATTTTTAAGTAGTGAATCTTACTCACTTCTTTCCTATATATACAAAGGTAGGTGGAAATGGCAGTTATGTACTAAAAACCTAAAGGAAAAGGGATTAAATGGTGATCAAAGTATCGCTAGGTATTGTTTCTCTTCTCAAAAAATTGTGGAAAGGCAAAGGTTTCTTCAAAAAACTTTTATAAAAAAACTACCACTTTTTTTCGAGCTTGCGTGGTAGAAGTGGTAGAACTTCAAATAAAAGAAAAATGGTGGTAGAAGTCCGAACACTGGCGATTAACTTTCTCGCGATTCTACTGTAATTGAATATGTGCATTGCAGTTTCTATAGAGATGACAAATGCCCAGTAGAAAGTGGTGAAAAATGTGTAGAGTGAGAGTGAAGATTCTGAATAAACTTTATTCAATAAAGTAAGGTTTGATTCATTATGTTATCAACAGCGCAAATATTTCTGAGCATTGGACTGATTTGCATGAGCATTCTTACTGTTGAGCGCTAATATTATTTGAAAATTTATAGTCGATGAATGCATGCATACAAAAACTGCATTATGAAAAGTAACGATCAAATATCCATCATTATATTTATACAAATACTGTATATAAATAGTGAGTTTCTGGGACTTCGTGAAAAAAATTTTGGTCTGAATAAATTTTGGAAAAACTCTAGTCTGGGGAGGTGATCGCCCCTTCGCCCCCTTCAAACCCGCTACTGTAATGGCGCCCTTGGATTACATATAGTCGCTCTCATGGAAGACTAACACGTTTCCGATTTTCTGTGCTAGTTTTCTAGGAGAAAAACTGAAACTTGTTAGTCTTTCAAGGGACAATGTTATACCGAGTCTTGCTTTAAAAAATATTTTTTTTAAAATTTGGTTCATCATAGAATATAAAAGAAAATAAATCTTAATAAAAAGGTATAAAACATTTATTTTGATTGGGGTCTTAGCGCCGTTTTCACCATCTCCGGTTAGCGCTGACTGACAGTTTATTTACCAGAAATGGTCCGGTTATCTGCCAAATAAACTGCAAGTTAGCGTTAACCGTAAAACGGCCCTAAGGCCCCAATCAAAATAAATGTTTTATACCTATTTATTAAGATTTATTTTCATTTATATTCTGTGATGAACTAAATTAAAAAAAAGTATTTTTATAGCAAAACTTTAGTGATGTATATTGGAACGATTTTCCGTCATCCCTTGTCAAATTTGGTCTTTATGCGGTCGAAGCATGCCACTAATTCAGGTGTAGGTGATCGTTGTGCCACTCTTAAATATATGGATAATAGTTCCGCATTTATACGGCCTTTGTTGGTAAAGGAGTTTTCAAGAGTGAGAGAGTATCTTTCCGCCTTTCTATCTCTTTTCCTGCTCGCATTGGTATTCGCCTTCAATGTAATGTTATCAAATTTTTGGTATCATATTCAATGCCAGACAATATTTATAGTAATAGGTAAGTGATGTATATTGGAAAATTTTTCTGTCATCCCTTGACAAATCTGGTTTGAAGACAAACCGGCGTTGCGCCATCATCAGTGTCGATTTTCGTTCTGATCTGTTGTTGTCGTTTGTCTTATATTTATAGTTCGTTAGTGCCTGACAGGTATGGCCAAATTGAATGTTTATGTATATATATGTGTGTGTTATGTGTCCTTCAGGCACGGGGGTGCTTTTTTGGGTGTTTGTTGATTTCGTTGATTTATTCTTCTGGGTTTATTTGTTGATCCGTGTTTGTGTGTTGTACCTGTATGATTACTTTGTTTTTTGTAAACAAATTTTAAAGGTTCAAATATTGTTAGCGTGTTTGTCTGTTCGTTTATTATTCTACCATCGAATGCTTTTTTAAACGAGTTTATTTAGCTTGACTTGATAGGCGGGCCGGCCGTTGTGAACGAATTTTGTAATTAAAATTTAAGTAACTTCCCGATAAGCTACAAGCTTGAAACTTCAAATATAGTTCATAACCCGAAAAATATTTTCCCCGGGCGCAAGAAAACCTCACTACGTCACTGGGTCGGAAGTTGTATACGTGCCAACGCTTTTGCGAATGAGGGATAACATTTGTCGGTTGAGCCTGTGAGCGCGTAATTTTGTTGGACTACAGCGTGGACTGTCAACCGCTTGCGTATTCTAAGATGATATCTCGTGCAGTGTCAAGGGCTTTATCGTCTAAAGGTAGATCCCAGGCCTGATCGTGAGCGATGATGAACGTTGTGATGCAGTGGTCGATTAGTGATCGGACCATATGAAGGCATCTTCGTGCCTATATTTTCACCATTGCAGAAGCGTTGTACGGAATGCGTTTCACGAATGAAGCTCCCTGTTGTGAAAGTCGGCCGCAGCTGCGAAGCTTGGAAGTTCGTTGTTGTCGACAGATAATTACTGGCGATGTGGTGATTTTGCTCCATCGCGTTGTATTGAAACTCCGCGTGTCGCTCGCAACGCTGTCGAGTAGTGGGCGGAAATTCAGATTTCATTCCAGCTATTGTTGTTGATGAAAATTCAGCGATTCCGCTCCCCGCTGATATCGTTTTCTTATGGGTGGGCGGAAAGACTGAAATTCCGCTCATTGCCGACGTCGGTCTCTTATGGGTAGGTGGAAAGCCAGGGACTACGCTTCGCTTGTTGTATAGATAGGCGGAAAGACTGGGACTCCGCTCCACGGCACTTCTCATTAGCAAATAGTGGTCAGGAAGTCTTGTAAATAAATTTAAGGAGCGATTTTAAGCAGAGTTTCTTTTCCAATTTGCGTCGTGCTCCTTTTATTTTTTACTACAAAACCCGCTTAGAAAAACTTTCTTCTATTGGAAAAAACTTGTCTCTAAAATTTTGATGTTGCTTCGCCCAGGGATCTTAGGTGTGGCAGGCGGAGCATGCTACCACCACACCACGGCGGCTGCCCGAGGTAATTACCTTTTGAATAATGATGGGTTGAAAGGCGAGACTGGGTGGTTTTATAATCAACTCGCCAATCTGATGAAACCCTTTAATTGCTGCATAGTTGAAATATTTCCATGATTTTGCCCAAGTTTTCTAATTATGCACTCCTGTTTTATTAGCTTTCGAGCAATAAAATAAACGTAACTTTTTCCCATTATTTACTCAACAAGTTGAGTTGGGTATTTTAATAATAAGGGCAGCTGGGGCCCGAGGTTTTGAATTTGGGTAGCAACATCGTTTTGGTTTCATAAATTTGGCTTTTTTCATGCCGGACCATACACCTTCTGGTCATAAAGGTATAGAAGGTAACGCTCGGGAGAAATCAAAAGACAAAAAACAAGAGTTTCATATAATGCTGGAAGTGCGTGGAAATAAGAGCGGTCTGCAAAACTTCTATGGTGTTGTGCGATTCCAACGATATAAGACTTACAAGTAGGTAGGTTGAACTGGCCGGTCCATGAGGACCTCACATAGACTGATTGAGTCCGTAGTGTTACCAGAAGTTTGTTTTAACGACCAAACTGAAAAACCCTATCGAAAACCAGGACCTATGTTATAAAATAACTCTGTCCTCTTAGCAAATACTAGAAGCTTCCGAGGACTTAAGCCACTTGCTGCTTCTAGATCTGACAGCTGTATCACTCCTAATAACTGGAGTCTTAGCCTGGCAGGTGCAGAGCACGATCACAGAACGTGCTCGATCGTTTCCTCCTCCAACCCGCACTTCCTACATCTGCTATCACTGACCAAGCCTAGTTTAAAGGCATGTGACGCCAGAAGGCAGTGTCCAGTCAGAATACCCGTCATGAGTCTACAGTCCTCTCTTTTTAATGATAGGAGCAACTGTGTTAGTCTAAGGTTGTAAGACCTACACATAATCTTCGACACTTTACAGCCCTGCGCTTGAACCCACGCCTTTCCCGCTTGGTCGATCATGTGCACCTCTCGCCTTCGCGTAATCTCGCCCAATCTAATTGGGACATCTACGGAGCAAGCTTCAAGGGATGCGCCCTTTTTAGCTAGTTCATCCGCTTTTTCATTCCCATCTATTCCCATATGCCCTGGGACCCAATATAGATGTATGCTTCTCCCTGTCCCGATTCTCTCCAGAGACTGTTTACACTCTAACACGCTTTTAGATGCTGTGCTATGCGATATTATTGCCTTAATTGCTGCTTGACTGTCAATATAAAAGTTAACACGGTTGCAGCTTAAGCTATTCTCTTCCAGGGTTTCTGCTGCTTTGGTTACGGCTAATATTTCCGCTTGGAAAACGCTACAGTAATCCGGCAGCCTGTAGGATCTACTTATTTCCGGATCAGCGCAGTATACCGCAGACCCTACTCCTTCCACTACTTTGGAACCATCGGTGTACACATGTATCGCCTCTTCCGCCATTTGCGCACCCTTGCGCCAACCGCCCACCTCTATTGTGGCCTTAAGATCTCCCTCGAAGCGCAGATAGGGAATCATGTAATCTGTTCGTCTTATGATTGATGACGCTATACTACTATGGCCATATGGTCGGCGCTCAAGCTGCCCCGAAGCACCGAGCCTGGTTGCGGTCGTTAACGCTTTGTTCTTTGCTACCAGGTCTACAGGTGGGATGTGCAAAATGGCATACAGTGCAGCCGTCGGGGTTGTTTTCAGGGCTCCCGTAATGCTAAGCATCGATAGTCTGCATACCCCCTCTAATTTTTTGAGGTATGTTGTTTTTTGTGTGGCTTTCCACCAAACAAGAACTCCATAGTATAGAATAGGGCTTACAATCGCTGTAAAAACCCAATGAGAAAGAGAGGGCGATAGGCCCCACGTACACCCCAGCATTCTTTTACATGCGTAGAGTGCCGTTGAGGCCTTCTTGACCCTCTCCTACACGTTGAGCTTCCATGACAGCTTACTGTCTAGGATGATTCCTAAATATTTTGTGCAAGGTTTCTCCTGTAAGGTCACCCCTCCTAACTTAGGCCTGGTGCAATTTGGGACCTTGTACCTCTTTGTAAACAAGACCATATCCGTCTTCTCCGCATTGACTTTCAACCCGAAATTAGATGCCCAGGTATGAATATCGCGAAGCGCCCGATCCATCAAAGAACTAATCGTTGGAAGGCACTTTCCACTTATGACAATTACAACGTCATCTGCGTAAGCCGTAAGTTTTACGGGTCCCTCATCGAATTGCCTGAGCAGTTGGTTGATGACCAGCGTCCACAGCAGAGGTGATAGCACCCCTCCCTGCGGCGTGCCCCTGTCCACTGATTTCGTGGCCTCGTACAATCCACATTGTGATGTAATCTTTCTGCAATTTAACATGCAGCCGATCCATCTGATTAAGGCAGGATGTACTTTAATGTTATTGAAAGCCCCGGCAATGTCCAAGAAGACTCCTAGAGCATACTCCTTATATTCCAGAGATTTCTCTATGCTTATTACCACCCTATGCAATGCGGTGTCTACCGACTTGCCTTTGGTGTACGCATGCTGTGATGTGGAGAAATGATGTTAAGCTAATGGGTATATAGTCTTTGGAATACATGTGACCGATCTTCCCCGCCTTTGGTAGAAAAGCTACACGAGCAGTTCTCCAAGAGTGCGGTACATGATTCAGTCGTATGCACCCGCCGAATATTATTTTAAGCCATTCCACGACCGCCCTACTTGAGACTTGTAGCATGACCGGGAATATACCATCTGGGCCCGGCGATTTAAACTTAGAAAACGTTTTCATTGCCCACTCGATCTTGGTATCGGTCACCAAGCCCGGCACTACTAGCTCCGTGATCGGAGTGTGAGTGATGTCTGCTGGCTCCTCTAAACCGTCTCCCGATGGGAAATGTGTATCGAGAAGCACCTCAATGGATTCCTCACTATTACGTGACCATTCCCCGTTCTCTTTCTTTATTAGTCCCTGGACTATGTTTCCCTTTGCTAGGACTTTTTTCAACCGTGCTGTTTCGCTGGAGCACTCTATGTCCGTACAGAAACTTTTCCATGAGTTTCTCTTCGCCCTGGTAATTTCACGCTTGTAGATCTTCAGTAGATCCCTGTAGTCGTCCCGACACGCTTCGCTTTCCGCGGTCTTTGCGAGCTTAAACATTTCTTTAACCTGTCTTCTTAGAAGACTCAGCTCATTGCTCCAACATGGCGGCTTTGCTTTTCCTCTGAATCTTCTTAGAGGGCAAGCTTTGTTATACGTAGTCATAAGCGTCCTTGTTAGGAATTCATTCGACTCTTCCAGTTCCTCTACATTAGCAACCTCTTTGGGTTGACCCAGTTTTGTTTCTACATGTTTCTGGAATTTAGTCCAGTTCGTTGACCTAGGGTTTCTAAAGGTTCCTCCCTTCTCTACCCTCTTTAGGGGGATGTCGAAGCTGATATACGCATAGTCGGAGAAGGATGGTCTATCAAGAACCATCCAATCATACCTTGATATATCACGCTCGGAACTCAATGTAATATCCAGAACATTGCTGGATGTTGGACCAATGTATGTAGGGACATTTCCCCTGTTGGCTATCTGCAAATTGGTTTGCAGGATGTAACAAAACAGAGATTCGCCTCTCTCGTTCGTATCTGCTCTTCCCCACGCATTGTGGTGCGCATTTGCATCTGCGCCTATGACCAATCGCCCTTTGCGCCCTTCCTCCTGTACTAGCCTTTTGCACTCCATCGGTGGGACCTCCGCAGCATGCGCCATGTAGCAGGACGCCAGGATAAATGCCTGCTTATTCTTTTGCTCAACGGCCACCGCTACGAGATCCTCAGTGGTGTAATTAGGCAGCATATATGAATGCAGCTGTTTCCTTACCATTACTACAGCTCGCACTCGTCCTTCCGTTTGCGCGTAGTAAACGCCAAACCCGCGCGCGCTAAGTCCCGAAACCTTTCCTCCCGATGAGAGCCACGGCTCCTGGATCAGCGCCACGTCAAACGAACCCTCCTCAAGGGTTAGGAGGAGTTCGCTCGACGCCACTTTACTGTGTTGGAGGTTTATCTGTAGGACTCGCAGCACCATTGGGCTGTTTGTCCCCCTCCAGCACCTTCGTCTTGACGTCGTCGTCCTCCCCTTGCCCTTTTGGTTTAGAGTATTCGAGGCCCCCTTCAGCCTCTCGTGACTGTTGTGCAGGGTGTTCCTCTGTGCGAGTCACAGCACCATTTAGCGGTTGGTCCTCTTCTAACACGTTCGTGGTGACGTCGGGGACCTCCACCTGTCTTTTTTCCCTTAGGCTTTTGAGGTCCTTTTCGACTTCGCCCACCTCTAGCGTGTTAGGGTTTTTATCCTCGGGACTTCTTTTCCTGAGTCGCATGTAAATTTTGCCAGTGCCAAAGGACATTTTACCAAGCTGCGTGTACAAAATATCCTCCGACTGCTTGTTTATTTGGAAGATGTATAACTGACCATCCTCGGTGTGCCGAGATACAGTAAGTATCTTCCAATCCTGTGTCGGTATGTTCGGATTCTGATTCTGCAGAAGTCGCAGTGTATCCTCCGACTTTATTACGCATGGTATCCATACCTTAACTTTTGGTACCGTGGGGATTTGTGCTTTATCCACCACCTCAAACCGCGCATTCGTGCCTTGCCTTTGGAGGTTTGGAACCACTTCCTCCAGCCACTGCAAGCTCGCGATGTTTTCGCACGCTATCATCTTCACACCGTTATACCATCCCCCCGAATCAAAGGTTGGAAGGGGCTTACTTGGTTGTTCCCGCATCATCTTAAGCATTAAGCTAAAAATCTCCCTTTCCACAGATCTCCACCTTTCAGTAGTCATTTGTCCGAAAGGACTGCTACGATCAACCAGCGCCACAGTCAGTGACTGCTTTGCCACATCACTCATCTTCACGGGAAAAGCAGGAGTCTTAGTGTTATCTCCCTTTGGCACCTCCGAGAAAGCCTGAGTCTTAGCGTTAACTCCCTTTAGCGCCTCCGAGAAAGCCGGAGTCTTAGCGTTATCTCCCTTTGGCTTATCTCCTACTGACTTACAAGTAAAGAAAAGAGACTTTAAGGCTGCAGGAAGGAATGGTTGAGTACGGGTTGTGTTGGTGTCCTACGCTTGCGTGGTCAATGCTCCAGATATTAGTGGCTGCAGATTTTTCAAATATCGAGGCAGCTATTAAGCTAGGCTCTAGAAAACTTCTAATACTTGCCAAGTGGTCAGAGCTTTTTTGAAACATGAGTCCTTGTACCTTACTCTGTTTTTTCGTTTGGTCGCCTAATAAATTCTGGTAACACTATGGACACATTTAGTCTATGTGAAGTCCTTCAGTTAGTTCAACCTTTCCTAACTTAGAAAAAAACTGTAAGTACTTATGTGTATGATAATATAAATAGCAATAAATGTTAGTCAAACGGATAATTGTATTATAAATACGATTTATCCGATGCAATTTTCAAGCATACAAAATTTTTATTATGATACGAAACTATATATCTGGCACAATACCCATCTCTAATTTGTTTCGTTTTTTTGGAATAGTTATAGTGTCTATAAGTTTCAATTTAGACAAGACAGTCTTAGTAGCTGGCTTCCACGTCTTTACTGCCGATATAGAAGTATTACATACACATATGTAGTATGACTGTCCAGATGTATGTACACTGATAAAAGATGATACGGTTTTGGGAGTGATCGAGAGAAACTGAACTTTCCTTAAAAAGCAGTGTATCAAATAACAGCAAGTAAATTTGTAAGTAATTCAAAATATTTGGAAATTATATAGTTTAATATTTATTTTAATGTTTTAGATATTTTTAAATATGAGCAATTTTTTGATAGAAGCGTAAGTCCAATGAAAAAAAGCAAACAGTTATCGCACCTACCAAAATTAATTTTAATAAAATTTCAAACATATGGACTTATGCCTCTATCAAAGCAAAAAGGATCATATTAAAATTTCATATAAGAAATCATTATCAACCTAGTTGTTTTCCCCATATATGAACTCCTTGGATATTTACAAGACTGGTCAAGCTTTTCTGTTTAGTTTAAGCTCTTTGCTACTATTTGCGTATGCTTTTTTGTGGAGGCTTGCACTTGCTTGGATATGTTCTTGTCATTTACAGTTTTTTTATTCTATGATTCGCTTTATTATTATTTTCTTATATCTCTTGCTGTTTTCTCGCCGCTTTCAAACAGCTGTCTCTGTGTGACTATGTGATGAGAGCCTCTCAACATCGATCTCCGGGATCGTCAACTCATCTGGTATGTTATCGGCATATTCAATAGAAGATGTATCCGAAAATCGTTTGTTAACTGATGTTTGTTTGCGCAATACTTCGGCTAAAGAGGTACTAGTGACGTCACCATAGCGGCCATCAAGTCCTTGACGGAAAGCATTAACTACCCTGATCTAATTTGATCGTGTAAATAGAAAACGAAGAAACCAAGTGTTCCAGCACGGGCGATACATGAAATAGTAATTGAAATAAAGATACACAGAGATCGATCAAAAGTAGCGATTATTGTGATTGTGGATAATTCATTGTTTATTTGTTGATGCGCAGTTGACGTCAGTATAAACACGTATACAAGTCATTATTTGCAATACAGGAGATCCGTGAGTTTGTTAAAAAAGACAGAAAAAGAATTGGTGGTGGTAGTTATAAATAGTTGTTATTCATAGTAAATCTATCATAATTTCAATATACCCTAGCAAATTAAAGACAAAGACTTAAAATAGCTGAAAAACAAGGCCAAGACCAGAAATTTTTAACCTGAATTTATTATGCGGCATACCTTATAGAAATGATCCAGGAAGATTCGCCACATGATCCCGGAATAGTCCCGAAAATGTCCCGAAATGCCCCTGAAGGGATCCCTGACGGATCCCGTGAACCATCCAGAAATGATGCCGGAAGGGTCCGCAAATGATCCCGAAAAAGTCCCGAGAATACCCTGACGGTATCCCGAAAATCATACAGAAATGATGCCGGAAGGGCCCCCTAATAATCCCGAAATGATCCTGACGGGATCCCGAAAACCAACCAATCTCGTAAATAATCCAGAAAATATCCCGAAAGGGTCGCAAAATAATCCCGAAATAGCCCAGAAAAAGTCACGAAATGATCCCGGACGGATACCGAAAACTATCTAGAAATGATCCGGGAAGGGTCCCAAAATGATACCGAAATAGTCCCGAAATGTCCCCGACGGGATCCCAAACTGATCCCGAAAACCATCCAGAATTGATCTCTGAAAGATCCGCAAATGATCCTGAAATAGTCAAGAAGAAGTCCCGTGATTCCCAGACGGATCCCGAAAACCATCCGAAAATGATGTGTAAGCCCCCGACTTATTTGGTACATTGAGTTTATAATATTGGCCAAGGTCAGTATACTTAAAGTTATAATGTTTAATGTTTTGCAAAAGTTCGAAGGGGTCGTAAGACCTCCCCCCTTTCCATTTTCGAAAAAATTTTAGCCAGTAGGCTTTTGTCTATCTGTGTTCCACATTTCATCAAAATCCGTGTAGCCGTTCTGACGTGATTCAGTCACAAAGATGAAAAAATATAATTAAATTATAACTGTTCCTAGCGGGCATGGTCCTCCTCCCTTTTCAAAACCATATAGCTAGTATATCCTTCTAGACTATTGTGTGCCAAATTTCATCAAAATCCGTCCAGCTGTTCTTGCGCGATTGAGTCACAAAGAAAAACGTCTGGACATCCAAACTTTCGCATATATATAATACATATTAATAGGAAAAGATAGGATGGATAGAAAAATAGGAAATGTTTCGGTGTATCTTCATCGAGGAATGTGTTTGGAGTCCGTTAATTTTTGCTTATTGCAATATTTGTAAGTAAGGTTATTGCTGAAGATAAGAATCTGCCGTATTTTCGGTTTCCGCGGTACAGGGTAGTAATAATATTAATTTGACAAGTGTTCTTGTCACTCGGCCCTTTTCCCAAGTGAGCCAACCGAAAATTTTTATGTCTCCATTTTTGTTGCGAATACGCTGTTTCGTCAGATTTTGACGACCTTTACTCATGCGCCAACCAATTTCAATGGAAAACATGTTTTCTTGCTAATATAAACAAAGTTTATGTTGTATTTTTTTGCACAAATATATAATTTTCGCTGGGTCTGTTCGATTTTTAAAATTCAAACGGCCATCGACAGAATTAATCGTTCTTTGAACTTTAACTTTTTTTCGAATATATTTGTACATTTAAATGCGTTTCATAATAAATTTTGTATGCAAAATAATGCAAAAACGTTTTCTACATTGAATTTTTAACACAAAAAAAAAAAACTTGATCGAATGAAGTTATGAATAATCATCAACTGCACGTGAGAGTACGCACGTTAAAAGAGTACCCGTAAAGGAGTATTTACATATCTTTGCATAGGTTGATTTGCAAGCATAGATGAGCCAAATTATATTCAATATCCAACATGAAAATGGGTACGAAAGGCCTGTCGAAATAGTGTTTTTGCAACACAAATTTTAACCAAAAATTTTCCAATGGCCTACTTGAGAAATTTTCACTCAGCTGCGCGAGCACATTGTTGTGCACATGACTGACGTGAAAAATTATCCAACTTCCAACTTTTGTTGCAAGGAAAGCATAAGAAGAAGAATTCGACAGTTGGTTTGACTAAGGCTGCTTTCACACTTTGCAAGTGAAATTATTTTTCCCAATCGTTGGTACTTTTTTGACATTTTTCACAGTTAAAAACTGTATATTAACAAAGAAATATGACACAAAATATGTAAGCAAATATTTTTCTTGTATAGTGAGAATATTTATAACAGTGCTTCGAAAAATTTTGGATGTGAATGGTCAAGGCGAAATAAACTTCAATTGCGTAGAAGGCATCTATATGAAAAACTTCACTGTTGCTTGACATAGGGTAATCAACAATTGAATACAACAATGCACTAACAATAGACGGAAAACACGTTTAAGGTATAATAATTTTTTCTCTCCGACATATATGAAGCGGGCGTCTAAGTTAAAAGAATATATATACATTTATAATACATGTAGTGTATTAATTTACACTAAAGTAAAAAAGCAATGATACAATGAAGAAGATTCTGGGTTCATGCCCAAGGCAAAACAAAATCAAAGATTTAAAAACAAATTTGTTCAAATATAAGAAAGGATTCCAGGTTCCTTTCGAGCTCAAGGCCTATAACAATAATTTTTATGATAATAATTGTTTCTTTTTATAATTTTTCTACAATTGAAATATTATTTGTTATTTTGGAATAGAAGATATTTTTCGGACACCTTCGCTAACCATTTAGCTACACAGAAGTGGTTTGTTTGACTGATAAATCGCTACATCTATTCCTCTTTACAGATAGTATTTTATTAACGTTATGCTGTCTGTTCAAAATTACTGATAATACTGGATTTTTGCTTACTGTGCATTTTCCATGTGCTCTTGGTTTATTAAATAATGTTTTTGACAAAGGATTCCAAGTTCGATTCGAGTCCAAAGTCAATGATAAATATTGTTTTTGTAGGTTGGGGTAGATTGAACTGGCCGGTCCATGAGGACCTCACATAGACTGAATGAGTCCGTAGTGTTATCAGAAGTTTGTTTAACGACGAACTGAAAACCCCTATCAAAAACCAGTACCTATGTTAAAAATAACTCCGTCCTCCAGGAAAATATTAGAAGCTTTCTAGCACTTATGCCAGCTCTGACAGCTGTATCACTCCTAATAGCTAGAGTCTTAGCCGTAGGCACGACCTCAAAACTTGCTCGATCGGTGATCACACACCAAGCCTAATTTAAAGGCATGTGACGGCACAAGGCGGTGTCCAGTCAGAATACCCGTCATAAGTCTACAGTCCTCTCTTTTTAATGAAAGAAGCAACTTTGTTAGTCAAAGGTTGTAAGACCTAAACATAATTTTCGGCACTTTACAGCCCCACGGTTGGACCCACGCCTTTCCCGCTTGGTCGATCATGTGCACGTCTTGCCTTTTCTTAATCTCGCCCAATCTAATTGGGAAGTCTACGGAGGAAGCTTCAAGGGATGCACCCTTTTTAGCTTGTTCATCCGTTTTTTAATTCCCATCTATTCCCATATGCCCTGGGATCCAATATAGACCGGTCCCGACACAAATCCAACATTATCAGTTACTTCTAACAGATGGTGCAAAGCTGGTAAAGGTAGTTGATAAAGAGGAATAGAAATAGCAATTTATCAGTCAAATCCACCACCTGTATAGCTTAATAGCGCAGCGTGCATAAAGCATACTGATGATGAAGGCTTAGCATCCTTCGAAATGAATCTGTCTGAGTAGCTATGGCAGGAGTCTGACAAATTTTCTATCTTCCATTCCAAATAATAAAAAGTAGTTTTTCGATCCTAGAAAAATTTTTAAAGATTATTATTATCATAAAAGTTATTGTTCTGGCCTTGAGCTCGAGTTCGAACCTTGGATTTATATTTAAGATAAAACAGATTTAAATTGTACTAAATTTTTAACAAAATTTGTTTAACAATTGTTTTTGTTATTATCGGCCTATTGATAATTGATTCAAGGTTCGATTCGAGCTCAACGCCAGAACAATAATTTTTTTCAAATGATAATTATTGTTATTTTTTAAGCGTGCAGCGTGCCTAAAGCGTACTGATTATGGAAGCTTAGCACCCTTCGAAATGTATCTATCTGCGCAGCTTTGGCAGGTTGTCTGAAAAATTTTCTACTTTCCATTCCAAAAACAAAATACAATTTTTCAATTTTAGAACAATTAAAAAATAACAATAATTATCATTAGAAAAAAATTACTGTTCTGGCCTTGAGCTTGAATCGAACATTGAATCATTTATCAATAGGCCGATAAAAACAAAAACAGTTGTTAATAAACCATGAGCACTTGTGAATGTCAAACAAAGTAATTGACAATAAACAAATCCAGCATTATCAGTGATTTACAACAGATGGCGCAACGCTGAATAAATATAGTTGGTAAGAATGAATATAAGTAGCAATTTATCTGTCAAACAAACCACCGCTGTATAGCTAAATGGTTAGCGCAGCGTGCCTAAAGCGTACTGATGATGAAGGCTTAGCACCCTTCGAAATGGAGCTATCTGCGCAGCTATGGCAGGTTGTCTGAAAAATTTCTAAATTGTTTAAGCTGTAAATTCCTGTCCGTTACCGCTGGTGAGGGAAAACAAGAATATTATAACTTAAAAAGGAAAAGATGCTTTCCAACAAAAATTCAAATGAATTCTGGTTTATTTACAAAAACATCTTATTTTATATACATTTTACTTATCCTAGTTTTCTTATAATTTGTTGTTGTATACATAAATATTTACAGAGGTTCATTTTGCTACATATGAATGTGTATATGTGAATTTATTTTTAATGTGTACATTAGATACCAACGCATTCTAAGTGCGTTAAATTTAATGTGTCTCATGCAGCTCCAATGTATCCTAATCAGCAATAATCTTTGCTTGACGGCACTGTTGACTTAAGAGCACTAATGCGCGTAGATACTTATTTTTAAATAATTGAAATTTAGCTGCTGTTTGTATGCGTTGGTGTATTGAGTTAGTTTTATATTTTTATGTGTTTTCAGATAAGCAATATAGAAATATTTTATGAACAACAATCACATTGTTACGCTTATCTTTTATTTCGACAATTAAGTGGACTGTAGATATTTATACTATATTTCTAGATTTTTATCGCCATGGTGCCGACAAGATTACGTGTTCATATATTTATGAACATTCTGCCAAAGGCCAAAAATTACGCTATTTCTCTTAAACATAATAAGTTTCCTAACATTTTATTTAATTATGATTATATCTAACTGGAAGTTCAAATGGAATAGCTGCGTTTTTAGTTTTATATATTGATCTTACATATAATATAGCGATGATCAGCCCTATTAATAAAAGTAAATACAGTAAAGTATGGCCACTTATGTGATGAAAATGTATACCTTTTAATTAGATGTTTTCCCTTTTGAGAACTTCTATTTGCTGTTTAAGCGTAAAGATATCTTTGTGTGTGTTTATTAAGGTAGAGTCAAAAGGTTTAATTCGCTGGTCTGGTATATTTTCAATGTTTTTTACCCAAGAAGAGGATAGCAATTCTTTAGTGATCTCGGATTGTATTTGATGAGATGCTGTTAAAGTTACTCCTTCATGTCCAGCTGTACATCCTTCTCTTATTGTGATAACGCCTTGTTTAGGGATTTCCATTCGCATTTGTTGATTGTCATCACATTCTAGATGTATCGCTGATTTGCTAAATATCTTGTAAAGCCAACGATTTTGAGAGGATAGTTTAATCGAAACATTTTCATCTGAGACGGGCTTGAATCTACACACCTCGTTTTCATATAGCTTTAATGCTGCTTCTTCGCATGAATTGTCGGTTGCTGACTTCCAAGCCCAATTCCCTGGTCATTGGTAATGATCTTCCGAGTTAATTGAACACTCATTTAAATCTACTTGGTTTATCAATACATATTGATTTAAATCAAACTTGTATATTAAATATTCTGCCATTATATCACGAATAATCATGCTTCCTTTGTATTTTATGGGTATCGTATTTACTTTGTATGCATTTGATGACTCATATGATATTAAGGGAATTTCTATGTTTATGACGACTTGTGAATCAACAATAACCTTTAGCAGTCATTGACTTATAGATTTCTTTTAATTCATTACCGAGTCGTTTCTCAGGTAATACTAATTTGTGTGACAGCTGTTTTTTAATCAATGCTATTTCATTATTAAGCTGTGATGGTTTTAATTGTTTTAGATTAATGACCATGATTTACGTCAATTAGTAAGTTTATTATCGAAGTTTGAATATCTTCACATTCATCCATAACTATTCCTATTTGAATGGTTAATATCTGAAACATTAAAGTCATTCGTTCGGCATTTTGATTTTTAACTAGTTCACTATAAAATTTATTTTTCTGTTCATTCACCTTTTGAAAATTTTTGTTAACTTCATCGGTTGTCTTTTTTAATATATTTATTTTAGAATCAACAACTGTTTCTTAAACAATTTTGCGATATCCTTTTGCTTTTCAAAAATATTTTTAATATTTGATTCCATACTCTCCCGGTCATCAGCGTCCATGATTCCGAATAATATGTGGTAAAATGAGCCAACGAATTCGAACGACGCACGTCTTTTTCTATTCCCTTGCTTCATGAATAGCTCGTTATTTGACTTAAGATTATTATATCTCTGCTACAAGTTTGCGGTAATCATTATACAAGCCTCTTCATAATACGTCAATATTTTGCACTGATGCTCAAGTCATTAATAAATTCTTTTATTCTCTCCATCCTTTCGTAATAGGAACCTAACTCGTAATAAACGATTAAGTCCCATTTTGAATTTATTATGTCTATTTTGCCAATTGGATGCGAATATATTGTGGTATTCTTTCTTAGCTCAGCCACTGAAGCACCTATTTCCCCTGTATCATTTACGTATAATGCCTTAACTTGCACTGCTAGCATAAGAAACGTAAATAACCACATCATCATCGTTTTTGCTATTTTCTGCCCCCCTGTACCTGCTATATTTTCCGATATTCTTGATGTCAACAGGCTAGCAGCTTGATTTCGCTCTTCTGTATTGCTGCTCCCTGTCATTTCTAGCGGGCATAGTTTGTGAACGGGTCGTTTAAGTATCCCATTTTGCAATTCTAGGGTTACTACTCTGGTTCTTCTATCGCTTCCAGTATGAGTTTTAATAACTTTGCCCAGTGGCCATATTGCTGGATGAGTTTCTTCATTTTTAATAATGACTACTTGACCTTCTAGTAGATTGTCGGATTTATTTTTCCATTTCATCCGTTGTTGCAACATTGTGACATATTCGCTTTCCCACCGTTTCCAAAAATCTCTTTTAATTTTCTGTATCAGTTTCCATCTGTCTAATGAACTTATTGTTGTGTCATCATTTGCTTCAGGGCAGTCTATTAATGGGCATCCTATTAAAAAATGTCCAGGGGTTAAAACATCTATATCGCTTTCACTATCCATCGCACATAGAGGTCGCGAGTTTAGCACTGCTTCAATCTGTGATAGTAAAGTGGTCATCTCTTCAAATGTCAATTTTCTTTCGCCTAGCATTCTTTTTAATTGATATTTTACTGACTTGACTCCAGCCTCCCAAATTCCTCCGAAGTGAGGAGCTGCCGGCGGCCGAAAATGCCATTGAATTTTGTCTGCTTCTAATATGGGAGCTATTGTTGAATTATTTTTTATTGCCTTTTTGAAATATAAGTCTAATTTTCTGCAAGCTCCGACAAAGTTTGTTCCGTTATCTGAGTATATATGCTGACTTTTACCCCTTCTAGCAAAAAATCGTTTCACGGCAGCTAGAAACGCTTCAGTTGTTAAATCACTTACTGCCTCTAAATGAATAGCTTTTGTTGCCATACATACAAATACCGCTATATGGGTGATTCTCCGCCAGCTTACAGTTTTGTGTCTTTTCGTAATTTGAAATATATTAAAGCATTTTCTATGAATTGAATTATGGAATTGAGTTAAACTAATGTTTATTTTAAAGTTTCATGTTGAATTTTATTGACTGGTCATCAGTTTTATGAAGTTGGAGTTTATAATACCCTACAAATGCCACAACCGTGGCATGTCCACAACCTCATTTTTCTTAACATTTTAGGTGGTAACTTTTTTAATCTTCAATTGCGCGAGTAATACAATGTCATTATATTAAATGCTTGACTTAATCCGCAATATTAAATGTTGTTTTAATGATAGCATTTCTGTTTTCGCTTTGTAATTTGATTTTGAAAAGTGTCCATGAGTTTTTGAGTAAAAAATGTTATTCAAATCGTTAGGTTTGTACTGCTTTATTGGACACTGGTGTGTTACATGTGAGTGTGAATTTTGATCAGCAAGTGTCCCCGCATATTTCCATGTTAATGTTTGTAGTCTTAAAATAACTAATATCCATTTTTAAACACTGAAGAACTGGAAAAACGGTACGTATCATAAAATCGTGTCACAACCGTGGCACTTGTATTTTTGTAGTTTTAAGTTAAGTACCGTCTATTATACCATTTTTCTTTAAAGCTTGCTGACATAACCTTAAAATTTTACGGAAAATCTTGCGAGTCATACTAAGTTTTTTTTAATGAGCAATTTATTGTCAAAATGTCACAACCGTGGCACGCGCGTAACGCGTATAATGTCACAACCGTGGTAGGCTTCAAGAACATAAATTAATAGCTGTAGCTCTTCCAGTCTGGGAATGTTTTTAGCTATAAAAACTCATAGAAAACTGTTTGAAAATATTTGAAAATCGAATTTTTTTTCCACAATTTTGCGTTAGTAAAAAAAAATAAAAAATAAAAAAAAATCGAATATTTTTTTTCCAAAATTTTGGGTTAGTAAACCCTCACTGGGGTAGGCACCTTGTCATTGGTGTGAGGGCTTAGCCGATCTCCATAGCGCCCGACTATGAGGCGGAGCTGTTTAGGACTGGCATCTACGCCGTTTCGCCTCATAGGAGGGCGGCGGGATGTCGGTGACTAAGAACTGCCAACCCCCTAATCCAGGGTGTTATGCGGACCGTGCCTATTGAACGATTTGCAGCCAGGGGATAAATTCGGCTGTATTAGAACGGAGCCTTCCCGATACCGGGCCACCTCGGGAAGTATTGATGGCCAGTAAGGGGCGCTGCTGTGGCTGACGGTTCTTTCCCCGTATATAATACTGGACCGCTGAGCCCGCTTTTCGGGCAGGTGGTCGTACGACCAAGATGAAGAACTCATTACCAACTCGGCCCCGGACTCGGGGAGCGAGAGTAGTGCTGATTCAATGAACTCCGTGTTGGAAAAGCACACAAATGAAGACGGAGTAGAAGAGTGGAGAAGGGTACGGAGCAGAAGAAGTAAAATAGCTCTCTCGCAGTACCGTGCAGCACTAAGAATTATCAAAAGCCTGGGAGCAGTGGTCGACCCAACAGAAGTGGAGATCGAGCACTTGAAATAGGTCGAAGGCAGCTCGAAAGGTTTGCTGCTAGAAACCCTCAGTTCTGCAACCGGTACGAGGACGAAGAAGCGTCAAATGGCAGAATGAAGAGGCAACGTTCGGCGAAAGGCGTCAAGCCTACTTTCAAGAGGCAGAAAGGACCCAGTCCCAGAGTAGCGAGGCAGGGCAGTCGCATAGACCAGACAAGTAGGCCCGAAGCTGTAATACAGATGGGCCCCAATAGCGAGGTAGCAACTACCTCGAAAGCTGCGAGTCAGAGGGAAGTTCCAACTACGGAAGTAGGAGATAAGCCAAAGTGAGATACCGCTAAGACTCCGGCTTTCTCGGAGGTGCCAAAGGTAATTAACACTAACACGCCGGCTTTTCCCGAGAAGATGAGTGATGTGGCAAAGCAGTCACTGACTGTGGCGCTGGTTGATCGTAGCAATCCCTTCGTACAAATGACTAGTGAAAGGTGAAGATCTGTAGAAAGGGAGCTTATTAGCTTAATGCTTAAGATGATGCGGGCACAACCAAGTAATCCCCTTCCAACCTTTGATTCGGGGGGGATGGTATAATGGTGTGAAGATGATAGCATGCGACAACATCGCGAGCTTGCGGTGGATGGAGGAAGTGGTTCCAAACCTCCAAAGGCAAGGCACGAACGCGCGATTTGAGGTGGTGAGTAAAGCGCAAATCCCAACGGTACCAAAAGTTAAGATATGGATACCATGCGTGATGAAGTCGGAGGATACACTGCGACTTCTGAAGAATCAGAATCCGAACATACCGACACAGGATTGGAAAGTACTTACTGTATCTCGGCCTATGGAAGAAGGTCAGTACTACATCTTCCAAATAAACAAGCAGGCGGAGGATATATTGTAGCCGCAGCTTGGAAAAATGTCCTTTGGTACAGGGAAAATGTATATGCGACTCAGGAAAAGAAGTCCCGAGTATAAAAATCCTAACACGCTGGAATTGGGCGAAGTCGAAAAGGACCTCAAAAGCCTAATGGGAAAAAGACAGGCGGAGGTAGCCGACGTCACCACGAAGGTGTTAGAAGAGAACCAACAGCCATATGGTGCTGTGACTCGCACAGAGGAACACCCTGCACAACAGTCACGAGAGGCTGAAGGGGGCCTCGAATACTCTAAACCAAAAGGGCAAGGGGAGGACGACGACGTCAAGACGAAGGTGCTGGAGGGGGACAAACAGCCCAATGGTGCTGCGAGTCCTACAGATAAACCTCCAACACAGTAAAGTGGCGTCGAGCGAATTCCTCCTAACCCTTGAGGAGGGTTCGTTTGACGTGGCGCTGATCTGGGAGCCGTGGCTCTCATCGGGTGGAAGGGTTTCTGAACTTAGCGCGCGCGGATTTGGCGTTTACTATGCGCAAACGAAAGGACGGGTGCGAGCTGTAGTAATGGTAAGGAAACAGCTGCATTCATATATGCTGCCTAATTACACTACTGAGGACCTCGTAGTGGTGGCGCGGATACAAATGCGCACCACAATGCGTGGGGAGGAGCAGATACGAATGAGAGAGGCGAATCTCTATTTTGTTACATCCTGCAAACCAATTTGCAGATAGCCAACAGGAGAAATGTCCCTACATACATTGGTCCAACATCCAGCAATGTTTTGGATATTACACTGAGCTCCGAACGTGATATATCAAGGTATGATTGGATGGTTCTTGATAGACCATCCTTCTCCGACCATGCGTATATCAGCTTCAGCATCCCCCTAAAGAGGGTAGAGAAGGGAGAAACCTTTAGAAACACTAGGTCAACAAACTGGACTAAATTCCCTAAACAGGTAGAAACGAAACTGGGACAACCCAAAGAGGTTGCCAATGTGGAGAACTGGAGGAGTTTAATGAACTCCTAACGAGGACGCTATGGCTGCGTATAAAAAAGCTTGCCCTCTAAGAAGATTCAGAGGAAAAGCAAAGCCGCCATGGTGGAGCAATGAGCTGAGTCTTCTAAGAAGACAGGTAAAATAAATGTTTAACCTAGCTCGCGGAAAGCGAAGCGTGTCGGGACAAGTACAGGAATCTACAAGCGTGAAATTTCCAGGGCGAAGAGAATCTCATGGAAAAGTTTCTGTACGGGCATAGAGTGCTCCAGCGAAACAGCACGGTTGAGAAAAGCCCTAGCAAGGGGAAATATATTCCAGGGACTAATTAAGAAAGAGAACGGGGAATAGCCACGTAATGGTGAGGAATCCCTTGAGGTGCTTCTCGATACACATTTCCCATCCGGAGATGGTTTAGAAGAGCCAGCAGACAGTGCTCACACTTCGATCACGGAGCGGGTAGTGCCGGGCTTGGTGACCGATACCAAGATCGAATGGGCAGTGAAGATATTTTCTAAGTTTAAATCGCCGGGCCCAGATGGTATATTCCCGGCCATGCTACAAGTTTCAAGTAGGGCGGTCGTGAAATGGCTTAAAATAAAATTCGATGGGCGCATAAGACTGAATCATGTACCGCACTCTTGGAGAACTGCTCGTTTAGCTTTCCTACCAAAGGCGGGAAGATCGTTCACGTGTATCCCAAAGATTATAGACCCATTACCTTCACATCATTTCTGCTCAAAACCTTTGAGAGGCTGATAAATGTGTACATAAAGTCCAACGTGGACGAAAAGCTGCTCAACAGAACATGCGTACACCAAAGGCAAGTCGGTAGACACCGCATTGCATAGGGTGGAAATAAGCGTAGAGAAATCCCTGGAATATAAGGAATATGCTCTAGGAGTCTTTTTAGACATTGCCGGGGCTTTCAATAATGTTTCTAAATGGGCGATAATGGATGGTCATAATTAAATTAAAGTACATCCAGCCCTAACCAGATGGATCGGCTGCATGTTAAATTGCAGGAAGATTACATCAAAATGGGGATTGTACGAGGCCACGAAATCAGTGGACAGGGGAACGCAGTATGGAGGGGTGCTATCAACTCATCTGTGGACGCTGGTCATCAACCAACTGCTCAGGCGATTTGATGAGGGACACGTAAAACTTACGGCTTACGCGGATGACGGTGCAATTGTCATAAGTGGAAAGTGCCATCCAACGGTTAGCTCTTTGATGGATCTGGCTCTTCGGATATTCAAACTTGGGCATCAAATGTCGGGTTGAAAGTCAACGCAGATAAGATGGATATGATCTTGTTTACAAAGAGGTACATGGTCCCAAATTGAATCAGGCCCAAGTTAGGAAAGGTGACCCTACAGGAGAAACCTTGCAAAAAGTATCTAGGATTCATCCTAGACAGTAAGCTGTCATGGAAGCTCAACGTGGAAGAAAGGGTGAAGAAGGCTTCAACGGCACTCTATGCATGTAAAAGAATGCTGGGGTGTACGTGGAGCTTATCGCACTCTCTTTGTCATTGGGTTTTTACAGCGATTGTTAGCCCTATCCTATACTATGGAGTTCTTGTTTGGTGGAAAGCCACACAAAAAGCAACCTACCTCAAAAAATTAGAGGGGGTATGCAGACTATCAATGCTTAGCATTACGGGAGCCCTGAAAACAACCCCGACAGCTGCACTGTATGCCATTCTGCACATTTCACCTGTAGACCTGGTAGCAAAGAACATAGCGTTAACAACTGCAACCAGGCTCGGTGCCTGGGGGCAGCTTGAGCGCCGACCATACGGCCATAGTAGTATAGCGTCATCAATCACAAGACGAACAGACTACCTGATTCCATATCTGCGCTTCGAGGGCGATCTTAAGGCCACAATAGAGGTGCGCGGTTGGCGCAAAGGTGCTCAAATGGCGGACGAGGCGATACATGTGTACACATATGGTTCCAAAGTAGTGGAAGGAATAGGGTCTACGGTATACTGCGCTGATCTGGAAATAACAGATCCTACAGGGTGCCGGGTTACTGTAGCGTTTTCCAAGCGGAAATAGCAGCCGTAACCAAAGCAGTAGAAACCCTGGAAGAAAATAGCCCAAGATTCGATCGTGTTAACTTTTATATTGACATTCAAGCTAGAAATAAGGCAATAATCTCGCACAGCACAGCATCTAAATGCGTGTTACAGTGTAAACAGTCCCTGGAGAGAATCGGGACAGGGAGAAGCATACATCTATAGATCCTAGATCATATGGGAATAGATGGGAATGAAAAGGCGGATGAACTAGCTAAAAAGGGCGCATCCCTTGAAGCTTGCTCTGTAGATATCCCAATAAGACTGGGCGAAATTAAGCGAAGGCGAGAGGTGCACATGATCGACCAAGCAGGAAAGGCGTGGGTTCAAGCGCGGGGCTGTAAAGTGTCGAAGATTATGTGCAGGTCTTACAACCATAGGCTAATAAAGTTGCTTCTACCATTAAAAAGAGAGGACTGTAGACTCATGACGGGTATTCTGGCTGGACACTGCCCTCTGGCATCACTTGCCTTTAAATTAGGCTTGTTCAGTGATAACAGATGTAGGAAGTGCGGGATGGAGGGGGAAACGATTCAGCACGTTCTGCGCTCTTGCCCTGCGCTTGCTTCAGCTATTAGGAGTGATACAGCTGTCAGATCTAGAAGCAGCAAGTGGCTTAAATACTAGGAAGATTCTAGTATTTGTCAAGAGGACGGAGTTATTTTATCACATAGGTCCTGGTTTTTGATAGGGGTTTTCAGTTTGCTCATTAAAACAAACTTCTGGTAACACTACGGACTTATTCAGTTTAAGTGAGATGCTCATGGACCGGCCAGTTCAAACTAACCTAACCTTGGGTTACTAAAATTGAGAGCTCGAGGAGAATCGCCCATATATCTTTTAAATGCTTTTTGCCCTCTTCCTTTCGAACATCTCATCTGTATCGGACCTGCATAGTCTACACCAACATGTGTGAATGGAATTGACAGTGATACTCGAAATTCTGGAAGATTTCCCATTATTTGTTTGGCTGCTTCCTTGCGGTAACGTATGCAGCGATTACAAGCCCTATTAGCTTTCTTTATTGAATTTTTCAATCCAATAATTCCTTCTAATCATTGATTCCATTAGCTTATTTCCTTCATGCAAAGATGTTTTGTGAAAATTTTCAATAATTAACATTGATAAATGTGATTTATTTAATATTATCGGGTGCCTTTGATCGAATTGCAGTTTTGCATTCACCAACCTACCACCTACGCGAAGGATTCCGTTATTATCTAGGATTGGGTTTAAGCTTACAATGTTACTTTTATTACTAACTTCTTTCCTAATTTCCAAGCTCTGTATTTCTTCTTTAAACTGTAATCTTTACTGATGTGTTATTATTATCTGTCCAGCTTCTTTAAGCTCTGGTTTTATTAAATACGAAGGATATTTTTGTCCTCGTATTTGTTTTATGAATCGCAATATGTAAGCTTCAACCCTTATTAATTTAGTTAAACTAGAATACTTTACTATTACCTCATCCAAGAAATGTGATTCTATTGATATTGACACACAAAATGCATCGAATTTAAATATATTCTGTATTGGCCATTGACTTTCTTCTTTTTGTAACCATTTGGGCCCTTTCCACCATAGTTCGTGCTCCACAAGTTTGTTCGCCAATACTCCTCTGGATGCTACATCAGCCGGATGGTCCTTGGTTCAAACGTGTTGCCATATCGCCGTGGGAGCATATAGTTTGAATTGTTCTACTCTCGTTTTAATGAATTTGTCTTTATTTCAAGGCGAAATAAACGTCAATTGCGTTGAAGGCATTTATATGAAAAACTTCACTGTGGCTTGGCATAGGGTAATCAACAATTGAATACAACAATGCACTAACAATACACGGAAAACACTTTTAAGGGATAGTAGCTTTTTCTCTCCGACATATATGAAGCGGGTGTCTAAGTTAAAAGAATATTGTTACGAATATTAGCAAAACTAAGGGGTGCTGCTATCTCTAGGCCGATGCTAAGCAGTGACGTGAATTCACAACAATAATTCAATCATTATGTATCTACATAAATGAAACAATAATTGCGTCTACACATATGTACCATGTACGTATACGAGCAGCGGAGAGTCAATGCACAAACACATGCATATATCTGAGATGCTCCTGAAAGTATGCAATGAGAGAAGCTATAAAATCGTGCAATTGTAGTTACAGCTGAGAAGTTTGAGAGCTGATGGTGAACTAGTAGATTCTGGAAGCGCCTAGAAAATGCGAACGTTGAAATCAGAGAGTATAAAAGGCAGAAAATGTAGAGGCGCTGGAATTCAGTTTGATTTGAGCTATCGAGCAGTTTTGATTAAGCACGCAATCTGTCGGGCTATAGAAGAGTTTCATTTGAGCTATCAATCAGTTTGGTTGTTAAGCTAGCTAGTTGCAAAGTATAAGTGTTATTGTGAAGTACTTTAATAAAGGCCATTTTTCCATTGTTCAATATTGGAGTTATTTATTCAACATACATTTATATTACATGCAGTGTATTTATTTACACTAACTAAAAAAGCAATGATACAATGAAGAAGATTCTGGGTTCACGCCCAAGGCAAAACAAAATCAAAAATTTAACAAGTAAGGAAGGCTAAGTTCTGGTGTAACCGAACATTACATACTCAGTTGAGAGCTATGGAGACAAAATAAGGAAAATCACCATGTAGGAAAATGAACCTAGGGTAACCGTGGGATGTGGTTGTATGACATGTGTATCAAATGGAAGGTATTAAAGAGTATTTTAAGAGAGAGTAGGCCATAGTTCTATGGATGGACGCCATTTAGGGATATCGCCATAAAGGTGGACCAGGGCTGACTCTAGAATGTGTTTGTACGATATGGGTATCAAATGAAAGGTGGTAATGAGTATTTTAAAAGGGAATGGGCTTTAGTTCTATAGGTGAACGCCTTTTCGAGAAATCGCCATAAAGGTGGACCAGGGGTGACTCTAGAATATGTTTGTACGATATGGGTATCAAATGAAAGCTGTTAATGAGTATTTTGAAAAGGAGTGATCCTTAGTTCCATAGGTGGACGCCGTTTCGAGATATCGCCATAAAGGTGGACCAGGGGTGTCTCTAGAATGTGTTTGTACGATATGGGAATCAAATGAAAGGTGTTACTGAGCATTTTTAGAGGGAGTGGGAATTAGGTCTATAGGTGGACGCCTTTTCGAGATATCGCCATTAGGGTGGGCCAGGGGTGACTCTAGAATGTGTTTGTACGATATGGGTATCAAACGAAAGGTGTTACTGAGCATTTTAAGAGGGAGTGGCATGAGGTCTATAGGTGGACGCCTTTTCGAGATATCGTCATTAGGGTGGGCCAGGGGTGACTCTAGAATGTGTTTGTACGATATGGGTATCAAACGAAAGGTGTTACTGAGCATTTTACGAGGGAGTAGGCATTAGGTCTATAGGTGGACACCTTTTCGAGATATCGCCATTAGGGTGGGTCAGGGGTGACTCTAGAATGTTTGTACGATATGGGTATCAAATGAAAGGTGTTGCTGAGCATTTTAAGAGGGAGTGGGCATTAGGTATATAGGTGGACGCCTTTTCGAGATATCGCCATTAGGGTGGGCCAGGGTGACTCTAGAATGTGTTTGTACGATATGGGTAACAAATGAAAGGTTGTAATGAGTATTTTAAAAGGGAGTAATCCTTAGTTCTATAGGTGGACGCCTTTTCGAGATATCGCCATAAAGGTGGACCAAGGGTGACTCTAGAATGTTTGTACGATATGGGTATCAAGCGAAAGGTGTTACTGAGCATTTTAAGAGGGATTGGGCATTAGGTATATAGGTGGACGCCTTTTCGAGATATCGCCATTAGGGTGGGCCAGGGGTGACTCTAGAATGTTTGTACGATATGGGTATCAAACGAAAGGTGTTACTGAGCATTTTAGGAGGGAGTGGGCATTAGGTCTATGGGTGGACACCTTTTCGAGATATCGCCATTAGGGTGGGCCAGGGGTGACTCTAGAATGTTTGTACGATATGGGTATCAAACGAAAGGTGTTACTGAGCATTTTAAGAGGGAGTGGACATTAGGTCTATAGGTGGACGCCTTTTCGAGATTTCGCCATTAGGGTGGGCCAGGGGTGACTCTAGAATGTTTGTACGATATGGGTATCAAACAAAAGGTGTTACTGATCATTTTAAGAGGGAGTGAGCATTAGGTCTATAGGTGGACGCCTTTTCGAGATATCGCCATTAGGGTGGGCCAGGGGTGACTCTAGAATGTGTTTGTACGATATGGATATCAAATTAAAGGTATTAATGAGCGTTTTAAAAGCGAGTGGCCCTTAGATGTATATGTGAAGGCGTTCTCGCGATATCGACCAAAATGTGGACCAGGTGATCCAGAAAATCATCTGTCGGGTACTGCTAATTTATTTATATATGCAATACCACTAACAGTATTCCTGCCAAGATTCCAAGGGCTGTTGATTTCGCCTTGTAGAACTTTTTCATTTTCTTCTACTTAATATGGTAGGTGTCACACCCATTTTACAAAGTTTTTTTCCAAAGTTATATTTTGCGTCAATAAACCAATCCAGTTACAATGTTTCATCCCTCTTTTCGTATTTGGTATAGAATTATGGCATTTTTTTCATTTTTCGTAATTTTCGATATCGATAAAGTGGGCGTGGTTATGGTCGGATTTCGGCCATTTTTTATACCAAGATAAAGTGAGTTCAGATAAGTAGGTGGCCTAAGTTTAGTAAAGGTATATTTTTGCTCAAGTTATTGTGTTAACGGCCGAGCGGAAGGACAGACGGGGGACTGTGTATAAAAACTGGGCGTGGCTTCCACCGATTTCGCCCTTTTTCACAGAGAACAGTTACCGTCATAGAATCTATGCCCCTACCAAATTTGAGAAGGATTGGTAAATTTTTGTTCGACTTATGGCATTAAAAGTATTCTAGACAAACTAAATGAAAATGGGCGGAGCCACGCCCATTTTGAAATTTTATTTTATTTTTGTATTTTGTTGCATCATATCATTACTGGAGTTTAATTTTGACTTAATTTACTTATATACAGTAAAGATATTAAATTTTTTGTTAAAATTTGAATTAAAAAAATTTTTTTTTAAAAAGTGGGCGTGTTCTTCATCCAATTTTGCTAATTTTTATTTAGCACATATATAGTAATAGTAGTAACGTTCCTGCAAAATTTCACCATGATATCTTCAACGACTGCCGAATTACAGCTTGCAAAACTTTTAAATTACCTTCTTGTAAAAGTGGGCGGTGCCACGCCCATTGTCCAAAATCTTACTAATTTTCTATTCTGCGTCATAACCTCAACCCATCTACGATCTCTTCCATTTCCTCCTCCTCATCTGCTACCTGGTGAGCCCATGATCGTCTTCGGTGATGTTTATCGATAGCGCCTCGTCGGCGCTTGCGTCGTCGTCGCGCTCTTCACAAAAGATCGGGCGTGGCCGCGCTTGCTCTTCCTCCATATGTAGCGTAGTGTGGTGAGGTTCCTGGCAGCGGTGGCAACGGTCGCTGCTAGGGCATATCTCCAACCGATGGAAAGGCGATAGACAGTTGGGGCAGTGCCGGTGTATTAGGACGGCCCGGAGGCGTTCTTCTGCCGACATTTCCCTGTACAGCGGGCATAGTCGTATGCCGTAATTCTTCTGATACAAGCGGCAGGAGACGGTGAAGGAGTCAACAAATTGTTCCGTCTTGTTGCGTTTGACCGAGAAGCCCGTCATTCTGGAACGGGAATTTTTTATTATTTGTTTTGCACTCCAAGTGGTTGGGTGGCGTATGAGTGGAGACTAGGAGCTTAATTAGCTGAGATTGTGGTTGGCGTACTCGGGATAAAGCGTTTATGTGGAATGAATAATCTTGTTAAGTTATTCTGCCGACATAATGATATGTTTGTAGTGGTTGAAACCATTGTTATATTTAATAAAATTTTTATTTAGATACGCCTACAAGTATATTTTGCTTTGACAAATATTTCCAACAGAATGAAAACTTTGATGTTCTAAACAACCAAAATAGTGAATATACAAAGCAATAAGGGAAAAAGGACTAAACTGATTTTAGTACCAATGCATTCAATGGAACTGGTGCTTTAGTATTTTATTTTATTTTAAATTGTTCGGCTTTTGTCGGTCGATGTCACTGAATCAGGTGCTACATAATTTGTGGTGTATTTTAGTTTTGCCACAAGTGGCCTGCCACCAAACGGTTCGCAACTTGGCTGAAAGGGTATAAAAAAATTGCTTGTGCAGCTGCGTTTTCACCGTTCCACATTATTTTCGACGTGTATTGCCGATAATGTTGAAATACGTAGAATTAAGTATTTCAAATCTCGACCAAATGAATGCTTGATAAGAGATAGGTATGACGCGACATGCGACATGTAGTGTGCGAAATGGTTAGCGCATGAGCGCTAACGTCTGTAAGCAATGATTGACTGCTAACTGTCAGAAGTGAAGTGTAGAAATTTTGACATTTGCTACACTTTTCACTTCCTGAATGGAAAAAAAATTATTGATATAAAACACGCGGTGGTGAGTACCTATATAGTATACTGATAGATTTTATCGTTTTTTTTAGTCATGACTTTCCCCTTTTTATTTCCAGGGTACGCAAAACGTTAAAGGCTTAAACCGCGAACACTTGGTGACGGAAATCATTTAAAAACGACATTTTTTATGGCGAAAATCCATATTTAGTGTTCAACCTTGTGGATTTGGCACACATGAACTATAGTTCTATATGTGCAACAGGCAGAAGACAATTGCCGTCCACAAGCCCTGTCGCATTACCATTATAACTATGCCGCTGATGATGTAAAAATAGAAGATGTGGATGCAAATTACAATGCCATGTATGAGGCGAATCAACCAGTTTTAACGTGGGAAAGCGCACGTGAAACCTGCATATTACAATCAACACTGCAAATTTCCTTGTGTATAAGCGTTTTGCTTGCTTGGAGCTTAATTAGCCATGTAGGAATAGCAATATGTTCGCGATTGGCAACAAAAGGCGACTGGCGAATCCACATAATCGCTATTCTAACAGGCTGTGGTGTGCTTGTCATGACAGTGGGGAAGAAATCATACATGGTTGGAGGTATTACTGTTGTTTCTTTCATAATTTTACATTTACGCCCCGATTCTAGTGGGGTAACAACATTCTTCACCACAGTAACGAAATCATGTGGCAACTTTTACACCCTTTTGGCATTCCACCCTCGAAAGTAGCCGGATAATTTTTTACCCACAAAATTAGGTGGTTACATCGAAATAACCACACAACAGCTGTTGTTTAGAAAATGGCAAAACTGAAAAATAAAGAATTGTAAGCACAAAAAAGTAAAGATAATAGTAGGAAAGTGTTGCTTCTTGCTATACATATTTGTTTACATTTTGTACTTTCACAAAATAAATTACAATATACCTATGTAGAAACTTATTATGCATAATAAGCATACACACATCGTCCCGTTTATTTGTTAACCTCGTATCTACAAGTGAAACATTTTCGGTAAAGCGAACACGGTTGCCACACCATGTTTTCATTTGGGACCAAAATTCATCAAAAAAAAGGACCAAATTTTTGTTTTATTTTATTAGTATAAAATACAAAATTTTAGGATGTTTCCATATAAAATATTACTAAACATAGTGAAGACTTTCCTTTAATTCAATCTGAACAAACAAATATATGTGCATGCAACCAAAAATGGCTCTATATTTTGACATAGGCTAAGTCTATGTCTTTCACCAACAACGTTGTGAACCTAGTTTTGGTCACAAAGCTCTTGGTTCTAGCATTATGTTGTTCATTGCAATGAAATAAAATGTATATTGCAGTTAGGTTTTAGCATTGTGAATTCATACAAGTGGCGAATGTTTGATAAAAACGTTCACAATAGTAAACAGCCTCTATCACCTGTTCAATCGCTGTTCGATTACTTAAATCATTTGTTCAATAGTGTTTTTCAAATATTTTTGGAGACGACACTGCATTATTTAAATAAAATAAATGTAAATCGCGATAACCTCCGAAGAGATCTAAGGCCGAGCTTCTCTTCCAATTTGCGTCGTGCTCCTCTTGATTTTTCCCTACAAATTGGCTGGACGGGACCTACATGTTTTATGCCGACTCCGAACGGCATCTGCAAGGCAGATGAGTTTTCACTGAGAGCTTTTCATGGCAGAAATACAATCGGAGCGCTTGCCAGACACTGCCGAGGGGCGACCCCGCTTAGAAAAATTGTCGTCTAATTGAAAAATCTTATTTCTAAAATTTTGATGTTGCTTTGCCCGGGAGTTGAACCCAGGGCATACGGTGTGATAGGCGGAGCACGCTACCATCACACCACGGTGGCCGCCTGCATTATTTACATATTTTAAAATGTTCGCTTAACTGGCTGCTCACATTTAATCTATTAACTAGTTTTAAGAAATGAATAATAATATGTAGTCTGATTTTCCGTAGACACATTTAAAAGAAAAGCTGATTTGTAACACAAATGGGCAACTCATGGCACTTCAAATTAATAATCGTGAGTAAAAAACAAACCTTTCCTCCATTCTCTGGCCATTGGCGACAGTCGTTCTCAGCTGTTATTTGACAGGTAGGTATGGCAATGGAGGAATAGAAAGATTTTTCACTTGAATGAATTCACAATGGGTTTTAGTAAGAAAATGTTCAAAATTTGCGTTCTGGTGTTGCCGAACTATGTATGTGGAAAACTCAGTAAATCATAAATGAAACTAAGCGATTTTGGTAGTGCTATTTTTATAGAAGCTTACTTTTTCCCTTAATGTTTAAAATTCATATCAGAGCCTAGATTCAGTAAGTGTGAGTTTTGATCCCAAGAACCCCTGAGCTAGCACCTACTGAAATATTTTTATACAAAACATTTCTTCCGAAATCAAATCTTGTTTGCATTTGCTTCCTTCTGTCTTCGAGTTTAAATATTTCTTGTGCCAAGATATTTAGTTTTCAATTACCTTGCGTGGCTTAACACCACAATAGTCCTGGAACTCCTTGAACTCATTGAGCTGGATGAGAAAGATTTAAATATCAAAGTACCAAACGAGAAGTAATGCATAAAATTTCTTTGTATAAGTTTTGAAAGTGTTAGGCTCACGGCAGAGTGCTCGCTATAAGCTATGCTAGGCGATTTTTATTTTCATATATTTTACATAGTGTTGTATAACCCATCGAAATATCTAGCCGTTATTAATATTATTATACACCAATAGTTTTTTTGATTAGTCGGTTATTTCATCAACAATTAACGACAATGTGTTTACCAACACTTTTCTTTTTAATGCCTGGCATAAATTATATCCTATGTGAAATGTTATTGTTCTGGTACATTTTATTGACTGAGCAATTTTTTATGGTGAGAGTTCCATTGAAGTAAATTCAAAATTATATGGGGGCTAACGAAAGTGTGCCGAATTTTTGGGCAATATTGTGAAATTTTTCCTGAGTGAAAAAGAAAGAAAAGTACCAATCGTGGCTACTCCCTAAAAAGGACCAAAATTGAAGAAAAGGGACCAGCGGACCAAATGGGGTTGGAAGGGCCCATTTTTGGTCCAAATGGACCAAAGTGGCAACCGTGAAAGCGAAGAAAACTACCTTTTAAATTTCTCCACAGACACTGGTGAGTTTTTCGGTGATGACAGCGTTACCACTTGGGCCAGAATCGGTGATAGAAGAACTGGTAACAGTATAACTGGTAACAATATAACATAATGTTCTGGGTACTATTTTACGGATAACGCTCAGAATCGGGGCGTTAATATATCAATTTGAGGTTTGCAAACGAAACATTAGATTTGTAGTGCTTTTAGTTTTACTAATGCCAATGCACTATGTATAACAAGATTGTTTGACGATACTAATATTAACCTAAAACCTCTACTGCGGCATTTTTACCAAAATACTGAACTCTGATTCCTTACTTATACGCACAGAGTCTGGGTACTCCTGTTAATTCAAATTGTCAATCTTCCCGAAAAATTCCACGTTTCAATTTATTCAAATTGTGGATTGAACATATTAATGTTTTAATCTTCGAACGTTGTTGTCCCACTTTGATCTAACATTTGCAACATATCGGACAATTATTGTGGCTGATCGGTGTGGACATGAGCACTGTGTACAACAGCCTGTGGGCCATGACTTGTGTGATGAGCTGTATGTTGCGCATGAGGATGTTGTGCTTGTTCCGGATTTTGCCAGTCACCCCACATACCAGGTGCATTGGTGTGGGGAGGTGGTGGTGGTATTGATTGTGCGCTGCTGCCTGTGTGGTAACTTAGCTGACGTGCATTACCAGCACTTCACTGTGTATAAATAGGCCCGCTTGGCAAACGTGCTGGACTTGTTTGATTGTATTGATAACCTTCGGATACGGTTTGTTGTTGCTGACATTATGTGTTCCAAGAAGTAGCAGAAGGTGTTGGTGAGCTATTAGCTTTAGAAATTTTTGCATATGTGCAGTATTGGATGAAGGTCCACCTGGCGCTGGTAGGTAACCAGCTAAGGGTGAATGTGTTGTATCATAATTATAGGCGGCTACAGGATTTCGTGCTGAACATAGATGCGCAGCATTATTAGCTTGTTGTGCTGTAAGTATTACACTTTGTGGTGGTATATGTGCACCAATCATACCATGCGTGCTATACATACCATCAGCAGCTGCAGCAGATGGTGCAACATCACGACGTACCTGCGCCGTTTAATCTACACCAGGTGCGACATAAATATGTTCAGCTGTTGTTTGATAGGCTGCTCATGTGCTGCATTGGATGAGTGTAGGGCCTTGGATGAGCTGTTTGTGCATACGATATATCCGACTATTGGAATGCATTGGCATGCCTACGAATCCAAATGTATTCACCACTTTTGCCACGCGCCCGGTACATCAAAGAGAAGTTTCCTTTTTGTTTCAGCACTTGATCAAAACTATCCTTAACATTCATCTGATCTTCTGCATGGCAAAAGTCGTAACAAATTTTGCCAAGTAAATTTGTTAGCGTAAAACCTAATACATTCATAACGCGCTGCTCAAAAAATGTAAATTTGCCATCCATTGCATGACGTGTAATAAATTCAGATTGATTATTTGAGGTTGTCATGTCATTTGATGCTGTTGATGTTACCTGTGAGCGGCCAATCGCCACAAGGCAACAATGCGATGAAGGCATACCATCATCTACTGGACGCTCCATATGTACGCCAGGAAACATATCAGCTGGGGCCAGTTTTTCTGTAACCATTACAATGTACTACCGCATAATTGGTACCATCGCGTGATGGTTGGTATGTACCATCACTGCTCGTATTTCCAGTGCCAAGCAATGCTTTCATATGCGCCACAGCCATGCGTAGTATGGTCAATTTGTCAGGTTTGCGTGCTAGGGCGCTGCATGTTGGCACCATACCTGATAGCTAAGTAATATATGCCGTAATTTTGTTACGACGACGTCTTTCGATTTCGCCGTGATTCCCGACTCGCGAAGCGTCCTTGATCCTACATGTTTGCATCGGCCATGATTTGAATATTTAGCGAGTCTACGGTGAAGTTGCTAGCTTTTGTATATGGGTGAAAATCTTTATTTAGGTCAAATGCTACTACGCTGGATTGTGGCAAACGGTCTTTGTATCACTGAATTGGTGCTATAAACACTTTGCGGTATATTCTTGGTCTCAAGTAAAGCATACAGACGGTGAAGCGACCATTAATTTACCTCCACATGCTATTCACTTTCGTATTAAATTAAATTCATCCCCGCTTTGTTAAGTTACATGAAAATATCGGCAAATTTCTATGTACAAAATGTTAGTGCAAACTTGACTGTGCAACGGTAGGTATCTATAGTTAACGCGAATATAGAACAAAAGGTGCAGTGTACCCTACCTGACTACATCACTGTAACAATTAAGACCCCACTTCGCACCAATGACGCTATATTGGGGGTGTTGACTGGTCTTTTTTACACGAGCACCCATGAGGCCGATTTGGTGGGGGCAGGTGCTGGTCCGGACACTCCTCTGACTCTTCCATTTCATGTAAATGTATTTATGAATGATATGTATACATAAAGGGAAAAACAAAACGTATGTGTTTGGTTGACTTCCTTTTGTCACCCCAAGACTATAATAACTTGTTTTTAATTAGGCCGCATCACGAGTCCCTGGTGTCCAAAACCTATACTTGATTTAGTTTGAGTTTTTCCTTGTATTTCTAATATTTTCTCCTAAAACTTGCTTGTGATTGGATCATCACTTGCAATAGTTTCCATTAATCATTTCTTATACCAACCGTAAAGGTTTCCTTTTGCCCGCTGGGTAATTTTGTCTTTTTTGAAATAAATAATTAAAATAAAAAATGATTGGAAACTTTTTGTGCTCCACGCACGTGTGTGGAGAAAAAACCTTTGTGCACTAAGCTACCATTAAATTTTAGGGAAAAACTTTTTTTTGTCAGCCATGAAGGTCTTAGAGGAGCATGTTGAAGGCATGCCATTACCACGAGTAAAATTTTTGGAACGTGTTGGTTTGGCCCCCATTGTTTTGTGTGTATGTGACTCCGCCAAATAGGAGGTATGCGAATGGCTCCGCCAAACATAGGAGTCTACATTTCATTCATGCCAAAGCATAGGCTCCGTGAAACTAAGGAGCGGTTGTGTATGTGACTCCGCCACCATAGAAGGTGTGCGAATGGCTCCGCCAAACATAGGAGCGTGCATTTCTCTCATACCAAAGCGAAAGCATGGGCGCATGAAAGCAAGTCTTGCGCTTAGGTGAATTAGTTAAGTTATATATAGGTATGGCCTGATCCACGCGTTCCCAATTGAGCTCCTATTCACTTGGTCTCTCAAAGCGCCTCAAGCGCACTTCCGTATTTTGACTGCATGGGCGTTAAATTGTTGGTCATAGGAGGTTTGGTTTTTAATATTAAGGGTCGTCAACAGTGATGAGTGTACGTTCGTGTAATTTGTAATGCCAAAAACGAAGTCTAAAAAACGAGTTAGGCTAAAAAAAACGAGTTCAGAAATTATCCATACACATCCTTAACCGGCGAGATGGGTGTCTGTATGTGTTTGGTTGACTTCCTTTTGTCACCCCAAGACTATAATAAATTGTTGTTAATTAGGTCGCATCACGAGTCTCTGGTGTCCAAAACCTATACTTGATTTAGTTTGAGTTTTTCCTTGTATTTCTAATATTTTCTCCTAAAACTTGCTTGTGATTGGATCATCACTTGCAATAGTTTCCATTAATCATTTCTTATACCAACCGTAAAGGTTTCCTTTTGCCCGCTGGGTAATTTTGTCTTTTTTGAAATAAAAAATTAAAATAAAAAATGATTGGAAACTTTTTGTGCTCCACGCACGTGTGTGGAGAAAAAACCTTTGTGCACTAAGCTCCGCCAAACATAGGAGCGTGCATTTCTCTCATACCAAAGCGAAAGCAAGTCTTGCGCTGAGGTGAATTTGTTAAGTTATATATAGGTATGGCCTGATCCACGCGTTCCCAATTGAGCTCCTATTCACTTTTATAATTAAACATTATATTATGTGTTTGCAGACAGGAAATTCTCCTGTTGTATATATATATATATATATATATATATATATATATATATATATATTCATGGCTGATAAGAAAATTTTTTTAAACCTAGAATTTTATTTTAAAGGGCTCAAATTAACAGTTCTGTTTATTGAGCTGCTCTGGATTACGCAAGGTTGAAATGTTTCATATAATTTTGTTTCTTGACAATTTTTTTGCTCCGAGTTGCTCTAGTTTTTGTTTCATGAGTTTGCTCAAAGTTGAACTAGAGAAATCGATTTCACAAATTTCTGCCCCAGCTTTTTGTTAGAGGAAAGAGAAATTGTTAGTTGTCAAAATGAACTTGGAATTGCTGAGTTAATAACAGAAATAGTTCATTGAAAATGTTAAGCACATATATATTTTATAAAGGTAGACATTTTCCGAGTACCTCGTTTTTGTAATCTAGTACAAATGTTAGCCAAATCATTGCATTGCAATTGGTCAACCGCATCGTTGTTTAGAAATTTGTTCCTAAAGAGTGTTGCATGAAGTGTTTGCTGGTTTTGGATAATTGGTCATAGGGTAATAAGAATTGTAGATAAGATTAAGATCCCTAATTCGGTGTCACACCCTGACTAGAAAGGAAGTGGACTTAGGGAGAATGCGAAGTGGGATATTAAGGATTTCCGACCCTCTCCTCGCAAGGAGAAAGCAAGACCAGCTTTGTGATTGGTCTCGTCGTGTGCTCTCTCGCTGTATCAAGCTCGATGACTCGAACTCGATGGTCGGTTCCATAATGAAGTTTGGTTATTAGGCCTAATCTCCATTCGTTCGGAGGTAAATTTTCCCCTTTTATGACTACCGGGCCTCCTTGTTTAAGGTTGGCTTGTGGGTGTTTCCACTTGGTGCGTTTTTGCAATTCGGTGAGATATTCGGACTTCCACCGTTTGCAAAACGTTTGATGTAATGCCTTTAGCTTCTCCCAGCGGTGGACAAGTGAGGCACGATTCTCACTGACGTCAATCTCTGGTGGGGCTAGTAGATGACCGCCAATGAGGAAGCGTCCCGGAATGAGTGGCTCCAAGCTGGACTGGTCGTTAGAGGAAGGGCTCAGAGGTCTCGAGTTGAGACAAGACTTAACTCTGCAAAGAAGGGTACTGAACTCCTCCATAGTAAATTTATAGTCCAACGCTATCTTTTTGAAGTGGGTTTTAAAACTTTTGACTCCAGCTTCCCACAGTCCGCCCACATGAGAGGCGGCTGCAGGTATGAAATGCCATTGAAGGGTTTGGTGAGAGTATCTCGATAGGGTTTAGTTACGCGCATCGGCGAGGAAAGCTTTAAGCTCGAATCGAAGTGCTCTAGAGGCACCGACAAAGCTTGTTCCGTTGTCGTTCTTCGGGCATCCTCGCCTGGCGACAAACCGATCGAAAGCTGCTAAAAAGGCGGCGGTTCTGAGGTCACCCTCGACTTCTAAATGAATCGCCTTGGTGAAAAAGCAGACAAAGAGGCACACGTAACCCTTTGATAAGCGGCATCCTCTTCCACTATAAGATTTGATGTCAAATTGTCCGGAAAAATCTACCCCCGCATTGGTGAAAGCCCGGGAAAAGGTGGTTCGTTCTGGAGGTAGATCTGCAACAAGTTGGGTTTGGGTCAGTTTGCGGAATATGGTGTACGTTTTGCAATCATGTATGACCGATCTGATCATATTTTTGACCCTGGGGATCCAATATTGTGTGCGTAGGCGACGAAACATAAGTTGGTTCTCACCATGCAGGGTGTCTTTATGGATGAACTGGACAAGAAGTCGTATGAGCCGGCAGTCATACGGCAGAATGATCGGGTGCCGTTCACTGTAGGGAAGATTATTGGCCCCTGAAAGACAACCGCCCACCTTCAGTATGCCCTTTTCATCGACAAGGGGGCAGGATTTCACTCTTTGAACCGATGAGTTTCCCGGAATTTAAACTCGAGAGTTCCTCCGAATAATGCTTCCGTTGGTAGATAGTTATTGAACGACTTGTCATGGCCTGAATTTCATCGGGTGAAATGAAGTACGATGCCGGTTTAAAGGAAGAGTTTGTCTTAGGATTGGTTCTTTGCGAAAATCTTATGATATATGATATGACCCTCAAGGCTCTTGAAAGTTCTGAAAACCTTTCTAGGATATCCTCATTTCCACTTATTTTTGATGTGATAAAGGCCTTTACGCTCTTTTGCTCAATATTTGTCTGATACTCTTTTTCTTGATTCGGCCACTTTGAATTATCTTCCTGTAACCAAGAAGGTGCCTGCCACCACAAGGAGCTTGCATTTAGGTCTTCTGCTGACATCCCTCTGCTGGCCAAATCTGCTGGATTTGATGCAGACTCTACGTGGTGCCAGGCACTATTCCCTACCTTTTCTACGATTTTGGTTACTCGATGAGCAACAAATGTTGACCAAGAGCAGTGAGGTTTTTTAATCCACGCTAAAACGATCGTTGAGTCAGTCCATAGATGATTCTAAAGTTTCGGCTAACAAGACTGTTCCCCACAGTTCTAATCTGGGTAGCGGAATTTTTTTTACCGGAGCTACTCTTGTTTTCGCCATTAGCAGGCTGACGTGGACCTCCTCCTTAACCTTTGCCCTAAGAAATATTTTAGCTGCATAGGCTTTTTCCGATTCGTCGCAGAACCCATGTAATTCAATCCACATTTGGTGTAAAATTTACCCATCTTGGTATCTGAATGTTGCTAATGTCGGGGTAGTCCTCCATAAAGTTTTGCAATTTATCTAGGGTACTTCTGGACACCGCATCATCCCAGTCAGTTCCTTCCAGCCAGATGCTGTGCATAATGATTTTGGCTACTATGATGACTGGCTGGAGCCATCCCAAAGGATCGAAGAGTTTGGCGATCGCTGAAAGTATTTCCCTTTTTATCAGGACCTCACGTTTTTCGATAGGTTTCGCGGTAAAATAGAAATAATCCGAATGTGCGTTCCATCTGATGCCTAATGCTTTGACTGTACTGGCATCCTCGAATTCCAGAAAATCTTCGTTTAGCAAGTGGGATTTTGGTATTCCTTTCAGTATTCGGCTGCAGTTCGAAGTCCAGTTTCGCAGGGAAAAACCTGCTGACCGTAGTGCGTGGGTGACATCCTCACGAGCTTTAATTGTTAATTCGATGCTGTGGCCTCCTGCCAGCACGTCATCGACGAACATGCTTGTGCGCAGAATGCTGGCTGCTATGGGTGAGGAAGTCTCTACATCATTTGCTAGTTGGTGCAGTGTCCTTATTGCCAGATAAGGACGTTGATAGGATCCCCTGGATTATTGCGAAATAATATTCTTTAAAACTGGGTTTGGTTGGGCATTACCCATATTTAGCGATACATCTTCTCTATGTCGCTGTTAAAGACATATTTGAAGAATCGCCAACGAAGGAGCAGAATTGTTAGGTCGGCCTGCAGAACGGGGCCGGTGTATAATACGTCATTCAAACTAGTGCCATTAGCAGTAAGACACGATGCGTTAAGAACTACTCTTACTTTTGTAGTCGTGCTCTCCTCTTTTATTACCGCATGATGAGGCAAAAAATAGCAATTTGTTGAATGTGGAGGGATAATTGTAGGAACTTTTCTCATATGCCCTAGTGTTTCGTATTCCGCTAATACTATGTTGTATTCAATTTGTAGGGCTGGCGTTTTCGATACGCGCGTCTCGTTTCGGTAAAACTGAGAGCAAGCGTTTTTCAGAGAAGGCCCTAGTCTGATGCTGTTTGGAAACTCCTGCTTGATTGGTAGGGCTACGATGTATTTCCTATCGGTTCTCCTTTTTGTTGTCGCTTTGTAAATTGCCTCGCAATAGACATTATCCTCAGTGAGGGACCTTTTCTTAGGTATATCTTCTAGCTCCCAAAAGGCAGTCAATTGTTTCTCGATGCTGATTTCATTAAAAAAATATACTCGGTTATTAATTGGCGGAGGGGCATCTGCGCGACCGGTTAATATCCAATCGAAGACGGTTTCTTGGGCGAGAAGCGTATTTAAGACGTTCTTCCGTATGCCGTCTAGAATTACTTGTGGATGAATGTCGCCTCCTAGGATGAGGTCGACTGGTTGTTGTTTTTCACATAAGCTATTTTGTCTACCGTGGACAGCTTACGGAATTTTTGGCAGTTTCGTAATTTGTGCTCCTTACTGTTGCACATCCTACATGCCGTTTTTGGGCGCTGGCTTGATAAACTCCAAGTTTTGTAGACGTTTCCCTTGAACTATTCGTGTGAGTTTTGGGCGCCTTGGATGGTTTATTACCCTTTATGTCAGACACGGTTTCTAGAGTTTGAAAACGGCTGGACAGGAATTTGTCCATATCTTCCCATTTTGGGATGTCCGTTTTCTTCTCTACGGTTTGTTCTCATAGCGCCAAGGTAGATTCAGGGAGTTTTGTGGAACATAAGTATGTTATAATTACATCCCAATTTGTGATGTCGATTTTGTGACATTGAAGCGCCGATATGCAATTATTTATTTAGCGTTGTAATTTTTTTATTGCTGTTCCGCATTTGTATTCGACTGCCGTAATTTTGAACAAAAGTTTCAATTGCGTGTTCACTAAGAAACGCTTATTCTCATACCTGTCTTCTCCAGGCTGTTTCAAACCCTTCATTCGTCAGGGAGCATCTTTCTACTATTTCCTTTGCTTCCCCTTGAGTCGTCTGCCTTATATAGTAAATTTTTTCAACATCTTGCAGATCCTTGTTGAGAATATATAAGGCCGTGAACATATCTCTAAAGGCCGGCCAAGAAAGGTAATCACTTTTAAACACATCGGTATCGCAAGGGGGAAGCCGAATTTTATGTCCCTGACTGGGATTGGTTTCCACTTTTGTGGCAGGGGCATTTGCAGGTGGTGGTAATTTTTCAACTTCAGCAGCGATTGTAGCCATGCATTTCATATAGCATGCGAAACAGCTTTTAGTTTTCTGCTTAATGGATTGCAGGTCCTCTTTCGTTATGTCTGTAGAGTTGAGGAGACCTTCATAAAGTGAGTTTGTCTTCTTCCATAGTGGTTTCAGCTCCCCTTGCTGTATTGCAAGGGTGTGTTTGTTTTGTTCAGCGGTTGGCTTCGCGTCGAACTCCTGCTCAAACTCCACAATGGAGTCTGCCATTCTTATGTAGGTCTCTATTTTTTTTATTATTTTAAATATCTTGCCTCTTTTAAGGAACGAGAGCGGAAGTGACGACTCTGAAGTATTGTGCTTGCAACGAAAGCGAAATTATACGACTTGACACAGATAGAAATCTGTTTCAAGATTTAATGTGCCTAATTATTGGTATATTGTTGTTGAAATCTCTACCAGTGTCCGATTTAACCACTCTAGGGCTAATTGTGCCAAACCAAATTAGTATTCCAAAAAAAGGAATTGAACGCAATTGTGTACCTCTTCGAATGTGAAAACCATAATAAACTCATTTATTTTGATTTTTTCTGTTTAAAACACAATTTTGCAAATACCTTTGTATGGACTGTAAGTGAATATCGTCTGACGAGGATTTAATGTGTGTGAAGTGATATAAGACACAGATAGAAATCTGGACCAGGATTTAATGTGTATGTAGTGATATGCAGCACAGATAGAAATCCTGATGAGGATTTAATGAGTCTAAAGGGTGAAAGTGACCGCTGATGAGTATTCCCGAGTAGCCAACCAGGCTATCTTTCCAAACAAAAAGAAATTTATTTGTCTATCCAATTTAATGTGGAAAAGTACAATTTTTTTTTTATTTATTATAAAAAGTGTTTAAACAAAAAATACAAGAGAAAATATAAATTGTGTTTATGAGTAATTGCGATTTGCAATCAATGTGCTACTCTTTCCGCTTTTTGTATTATTTCTTTCAGTTCGCAAACTGATTAAAAAAGTGTGTTCTGTGATAATTGTGTGGCTTACAACCAATATGACTAAGCCACTAGCCACCCAGCGTACTGAATTATCTGGCTTTTTGCCTGAGTTCAAAAAAACTGATAAGTGAAGTGAATTTCGTGATAGATATGTTGAGGCTATCAACCAAGTGAAATTGTTATGACTATTAATCGCGAAATTTTGTCAACAAGTATGTGACGAAGCGAGGTGTGCACAGTGCAATGATGAGTGTGAAAAAAACTTTAAAAAATTCACTGACTGTCTGTCTTGAGCTGTGTCGGGTAATCCTTAACACTGGTGGGGGGAATTACCCGATAGTCAAAAGGCGATTGGTGTGTTTAAAAAACACGAAATTTGTCACTTTCACAAGCTTTGCCTTCGTAGTATCTATTACGGAATGCACTGTCCGTACGTAAAATCACATAACTAATAAAAAAAGTTTTTGTGCAACCAAGCAACCACGCACCTTAAGTTTTTTAAGCGAATCGTTGATCGGCGCTGTGTTGATGTGATGATTTGCCTGATAGGATGTTGTATGTGAACTTGAAGAGTGTACTGCGATGTTGAAAATGTATGATGTGCTGTTGACTGTAATGGACTGTATGTGGTGTTGAGAAGTGGATTGTTTGATGTTGATGTGATGCTACTGTGTAAGATGTGATACTAATGGATGTGATATCGTATGATGATTTGATTCGTTTGAACTGTATAAAATGATCATTTGTGGCTGTATGTGTGTTGTGATGACCAGCTGGACTGTATGTGTTGCTCGTTCGTTTTGTTTCTTCGCTGGTTTTTTATGTATGTTGATAATAACCTCCCCGAATATCCAAGTATGCAAATTTTTCCAACTTTATCCAAATACGAATTTTAAAAAGGATGCTATTTCTGATCTTGCTTTTCTCGGATCGAAGGACCAATGCTTGCGGAGCAATGTGGACCCGGGTTAATCGGGCGCGGTGCACGCAAATAAAAAGAAATAAAGAAAAGAATTACCAACGAGTAATAACAAATTTATTCACTTTGTAAACAATATAAATTACTAGTTGTATTTATTATGAAATAGAAGAATTACTTCACAAACCAATTCGAAATTGAAAATTATAAAATGTTTAATTACACATTCGTAAATGTGCACGGAATAAATTATAATTCAAACAAAAGGATATGTGGTAGAATAACTCACCTGGGGCCAGCTGCTGACTAGTGAGCGTTCCAAAATAGAAGAAAGAAACAAATCGCGAAAAAGTCGTCGGCACCTGTCGATAGCTAACTTCCGACCAGTTTTTCCCCTTCGAAGTTAGCGCTACACCGGTGTTAGCCGTTACCGGTAATAAAGAAGATAAATTGGTGCGCGCGTTAGGGTGGTCCGTAATATTTAGGCTGGTGGCCTAATTATCGAAGTTTGAATATCTTCACATTCACCCATAACTATTCCTATTTGAATGGTTAATATCTGAAACATTAAAGTCATTCGTTCGGCATTTTGATTTTTAACTAGTTCATTATAAAATTTGTTTAGCTGTTCATTCATCTTTTGAAAATTTTTATTAACTTCGTCGGTTGTCTTTTTTAATATATTTATTTTAGAATCAACCACTGATGTCTGTTTCTTAAACAACTTTGCGATATCCTTTTGGTCTTCAAAAATATTTTTAATATTTGATTCCGTACTCTCCCGGTCGTCAGCGTCCATGATTCCGAATAATATGTGGTAAATTGAACCAACGAATTCGAATAGCGCACGTCTTTTTCTATTCCCTTCTTTTCATGAACAGCTCGTTATTTGACTTAAGATTATTATATCTCTGTTTCAAGTTTGCGGTAATCATTATACAAGCTTCTTCATAATACGTCAATATTTTGCACTGATGCTCAAGTCTATTAATAAATTCTTTTATTCTCTAAATCCTTTCGTAATAGGAACCTAACTCGTAATAAACGATTAAGTCCCATTTTGAATTTATTATGTCTATTTTACCAATTGGATGCAAATATATTGTGGTATTCTTTCTTAGCTCAGCCAGTGAAGCACCTATTTTCCCTGTATCATTTACGTATAATGCCTTAACTTGCACTGCTAGCATAAGAAACGTAAAGAACCACATCATCATCGTTTTTGCTATTTTCTGCCCCCCTGTACCTGCTATATTTTCCGATATTCTTGATGTCAACAGCCTAGCAGCTTCATTTCGCTCTTCTGTATTGCTGCTCCCTGTCATTTCTAGCGGGCATAGTTTGTGAACGGGTCGTTTAAGTATCCCATTTTGCAATTCTAGGGTTACTACCTGGTTCTTCCATCGCTTCCAGGATGAGTTTTAATAACTTTGCCCAGTGGCGATATTGCTGGATGAGTTTCTTCATTTTTAATAATGACTACTTGACCTTCTAGTAGATTGTCGGATTTATTTTTCCATTTCATCCGTTGTTGCAACATTGTGACATATTCGCTTTCCCACCGTTTCCAAAAATCTCTTTTAATTTTCTGTATCAGTTTCCATCTGTCTAATGAACTTATTGTTGTGTCATCATTTGCTTCAGGGCAGTCTATTAATGGGCATCCTATTAAAAAATGTCCAGGGATTAAAACATCTATATCGCTTTCACTATCCATCGCACATAGAGGTCGCGAGTTTAGCACTGATTCAATCTGTGATAGTAAAGTGGTCATCTCTTCAAATGTCAATTTTCTTTCGCCTAGCATTCTTTTTAATTGATATTTTACTGACTTGACTCCAGCCTCCCAAATTCCTCCGAAGTGAGGAGCTGCCGGCGGCCCAAAATGCCATTGAATTTTGTCTGCTTCTAATATGGGAGCTATTGTTGAATTATTTTTTATTGCCTTTTTGAAATCTAAGTCTAATTTTCTGCAAGCTCCGACAAAGTTTGTTCCGTTATCTGAGTATATATGCTGACTTTTACCCCTTCTAGCAAAAAATCGTTTCACGGCAGCTAGAAACGCTTCAGTTGTTAAATCACTTACTGCCTCTAAATGAATAGGTTTTGTTGCCATACATACAAATACCGCTATATGGGTGATTCTCCGCCAGCTTACAGTTTTGTGTCTTTTCGAAATTTGAAATATATTAAAGCATTTTCTATGAATTGAATTATGGAATTGAGTTAAACTAATGTTTATTTTAAAGTTTCATGTTGAATTTTATTGACTGGTCATCAGTTTTATGAAGTTGGAGTTTATAATACCCTACAAATGCCACAACCATGGCATGTCCACAACCTCATTTTTCTTAACATTTTAGGTGGTAACTTTTTTAATCTTCAATTGCGCGAGTAATAAGCTGTCATTATATTAAATGCTTGACTTAATCCGCAATATTAAATGTTGTTTTAATGATAGCATTTCTGTTTTCGCTTTGTAATTTGATTTTGAAAAGTGTCCATGAGTTTTTGAGTAAAAAATGTTATTCAAATCGTTAGGTTTGTACTGCTTTATTGGACACTGGTGTGTTACATGTGAGTGTGAATTTTGATCAGCAAGTGTCCCCGCATATTTCCGTGTTAATGTTTGTAGTCTTAAAATAACTAATATCCATTTTTAAACACTGAAGAACTGGAAAAACGGTACGTATCATAAAATCGTGTCACAACCGTGGCACTTGTATTTTTGTAGTTTTAAGTTAAGTACCGTCTATTATACCATTTTTCTTTAAAGCTTGCTGACATAACCTTAAAATTTTACGGAAAATCTTGCGAGTCATACTAAGTTTTTTTAATGAGCAATTTATTGCCAAAATGTCACAACCGTGGCACGCGCGTAACGCGTATAATGTCACAACCGTGGTAGGCTTCAAGAACATAAATTAATAGCTGTAGCTCTTCCAGTCTGGGAATGTTTTTAGCTATAAAAACTCATAGAAACCTGTTTGAAAATATTTGAAAATCGAATTTTTTCCACAATTTTGCGTTAGTAAAAAAAAATAAAAATAAAAAAAATTTAATATTTTTTTTTCCAAAATTTTGGGTTAGTAAACCCTCACTCGGGTAGGCACCTTGTCATTGGTGTGAGGGCTTAGCCGATCTCCATAGCGCCCGACTATGAGGCGGAGCTGTTTAGGACTGGCATCTACGCCGTTTCGCCTCATAGGAGGGCGGCGGGATGTCGGTGACTAAGAACTGCCAACCCCCTAATCCAGGGTCTTATGCGGACCGTGCCTATTGAACGATTTGCAGCCAGGGGATAAATTCGGCTGTATTAGAACGGAGCCTTCCCGATACCGGGCCACCTCGGGAAGTATTGATGGCCTTATCACAATAAGGGGCGCTGCTGTGGCTGACGGTTCTTTCCCCGTATATAATACTGGACCGCTGAGCCCGCCTTTTCGGGCAGGTGGTCGTACGACCAAGATGAAAAACTCATTACCAAATTGTAATAAGGAGGATGATAAGAGGAGGACTGAGTCGCAAGCCAAGGACGACAAATACGCATTGAGCGATGCCTCAGACTCGGGGAGCGAGAGTAGTGCTGATTCAATGAACTCCATGTTGGAAAAGCACACAAATGAAGACGGAGTAGAAGAGTGGAGAAGGGTACGGAGCAGAAGAAGTAAAATAGCTCTCTCGCAGTACCGTGCAGCACTAAGAATTGTCCAACGCCTGGGAGCAGTGGTCGACCCAACAAAAGTGGAGATCGAGCGCTTGAAATAGGTCGAAGGCAGCCCAAAAGGTTTGCTGCTAGAAACCCTCAGTTCTGCAACCGGTACGAGGAGGAAGAAGCGTCAAATGGCAGAATGAAGAGGCAGGCCCAGAGTCGCGAGGCAGGGTAGTCGCATAGACAAGACAAGTAGGCCCGAAGCTGTAATACAGATGGGCCCCAATAGCGAGGTGGCAACTACCTCGAAAGCTGCGAGTCAGAGGGAAGTTCCAAGTACGGAAGTAGGAGATAAGCCAAAGTGAGATACCGCTAAGACTCCGACCCAATCTAACAATAATAGAACCCATGCATATCATACGGAGTTCAATAAAACGGCTTCGTGTAGATCATGCAACCAATACCACGCAGTCAAATCTTGCGTCAGGTTTATGAACTTATCGGTATCAGACCGAATCAAATTTTTGAGAGAAAATAGTTACTGTGAAAACTGTTTATCAACGTCACACCCCAAGAACGAATGTAAAAGTAGTTTCACGTGCGTTTATTGCCAAAAGCGTCATCATTCGCTACTGCATTTGCAGCCCAAACCCCAACAATCACAACCAAACCCCAGAGCTCAAAATGCCCAAGCCGGCACCCCTAGGAGAACGGACGACGAGCGAGCCTCAACATCGAAAGCCGCCGCAAGAGCCACCTCCTCCCAACAGTCTCAAAACAAAAACCCGGTTTCTTCACTCTTCTCGAGTAATCATGGAACCACCCTACTACCCACAGCAATAGTAATAGTATATACTTTGCTGGCGAATTTCATAAAATTCGTGCACTAATAGACCAAGGTTCACAAAAAACTTTTGTATCATCCCATATACAAAAGTTTCTTGGTCTACCCACAAAAGAGTCTCTCCACCAGATATCTGGAATGGGTGGAACGGTTGTGAAAAATGCCAATAAAGTCTGCCAGATAACATTCTGTTCAGCAGACTTAACCCAAATGATAGACGCACAAACAATAATTTTGCCAAAACTAACGAAGTTCTTGCCCAAAGTCAGAGTTTCAAGCATCGATCTCGAAGAACTGTCCCATTTACCGTTAGCCGATCCACAGTATTCGATACCATCGAAAATCGATGTGGTAATCGACAGCGATATCACCCCGCATATCCTCACCGAAGGGCTCCTACGAAATGTGAGTGGAACATTACTTGCCCAAAACACAATATTCGGATGGATATTAAGCGGCCCTGTAGCTGAAAAGTATCAACCTTCAGCACTCATGTCACGGAATGCACCGATGACCCCATCAATCAACTTTTGAGACAATTTTGGGAACAGGAAGAAGTTCACCAAACCCAACAACGATCAGCTGAGGACAAATACTGTGAAGCCTCTACAGGAAAACCACAGTTCGCGAAGAAGATGGACGCTACAGAGTTTAACTGCCATTCAAATCGGAATTTCCAGCAAATCTGGCACTCGGTCATTCACGACCCGCAGCACAACAGCAGTATATCAGCATCGAACGAACCCTCGAAAAAAACCCGAATTAAGAGACATATATTTTGAAGTCCTTAATGAATATTTAACCATGGATCACATGGAACCCGCCTCCCAACAAGAGATAATTAGAGATGGTAAATATCTATCGTTTTATCTACCCCATCATGCTGTCATAAAACCCGACAGCAAAACCACAAAAGTGCGAGTCGTCTTTAACGCATCAAAAATGTCGCATTCTGGCAACTCGTTGAACGACGTGCTTCATACAGGCCCCATTCTACAAACTTAAATGGCGACTTTATAAGTTTGTTTTTAACGGCGATATTGAGAAAATGTATCGCCAAATACTCATCCATGAAGAAGATAAAAATTTTCATCGAATCGTTTTTCGAAAACACGCAACTCTGCCGATAGAAGATTTTCGACTAAAAACAGTTACCTTTGGTGTAAATTGCGCGCCATATTTGGCGATTCGAATCCTACACCAACTCGCCCATGACTGTCAAGACGAATATCCGCTCGCTAAAAATATTTTTTGAATGAAACTTATGTTGACGATATTTTGTCCGGCGGTCATAATATACAGTCCACTTTGAACTCTATGACTCAAGTTATCGAAGCCTTAAAATCGGCAGGGTTTCCTTTGAGGAAGATGTCGGCAAATCACCCTGAAATTTTAAAACCCGTTCCCGACCCTGATTTGCTAGACGTCGACTTCCTTAAATTCCATGATTCGAGTTCCAGTGGAACGCGCTAACCGACACCTTCACCTACACGTATGATCCACCATCAGAAGAAAACACGACTACAAAAAGGCAGATTTTATCAGCAGTTGCAAAACTTGTTGAAGACATGATCCGATTTTCGGATTAAGTCCGCCCCTCCGTCTGGCAAAACCCGGCCAGTGCGGCCAAGCGCAGGCAGGGCAGCTCAGCTGTGGCTCGCCAACCACCACCGCGCTCTCAATTTTTTAGTTTAGTTAAAACTGCCCGCCATCACGCACCGCGCAGGTCCGACCGTTCGCTCGACAATCGGAGTTTTTTTCGCCCGCCATCGCACAAGCTGTTTTTTATTTTAAATAATAATTACATTCACATATGTTAAAGTTTGAAGTGTGAATAAAGTGAATTTATTAACATAAAACCGTGTGCACTCTTTTCCATAAAGACAGTGCTGTGTCAGTGCTAATTTTATACGTATTTATTTCCGCATTGCGGTAGGTCAGGGATTAAGGTTTTGAATTTTTTTTTGCCCTTTTATTGTAATTTTTTTTTGCTTCAATTTCGTATCAAATTTATGCAATGGTTTTTGTTATTGATATTGGAGAAAAATTGCAAAGTTTAGAAACGGCGATGGTTACTAGGACATGTTTCTGAATTTCACTTCTGTAGGATTACAAAGTTTTTTGTAACCGCAAGAAATTCATAACAAAAAAATAACGACTGCTATGTCACCAAATGATGGACACGTTGGTCAGCTGTTAGACTAACTTTATTATTGCAAAGTCACTTTCTTAAATACATGAGTTATGAGTAGGGAGAATAGAAAAACTCTTATACTATATTAAGTTTGTTGCTGCAGATATACTTGCACTTTCCAACATAGATGTGCGTGTGTGTATACATACATAGGTTATGCAAAGAGAGATCAATAATAGAACAATAATATAATAACGTGAGCGTAACTAACGTTAGACAAAATAATATAAACTACCAGCATCGGTAATTCAGGTGAATGGCCGCGATGATGGTAGCCTTGAATTTGTGTGCATAGGCAAAGTAGAATATTAACAACTTTAAATATGTGAGTTAACTGGCGAGGCAGTGGTTCTAAATCGGTGGCCCAACATCTCGGCCCCATTGAAAGACATTTCAAACTGGTAAAATTGCCAACTTGTGAACTGGTCGCCGAATTATTCCCTTTGATGTGCGAACGTCCAACACACGAACCTTTGAATATTTTCCAGGTATGCAGTTAACGATTCTTCCGATAAGCCACTTTGGGGGGGGGGGGGGGGGGGGGCAGATTGTCTGCGTGCATGATTACCATGGTGTCGTTCTCGATGTTTGGACGATCGTTATACCACTTTGAGCGTGCTTGTGTTTTATTTCTGCCCACTGTTGCGAGTTGCTTACGTTGTATGAATCATTTTTCTCCGGAAGTGCCTTTAGTGCATCGCCAATGATGAAGTGGCCTGGAGTCAATGCTTCATAGTCATATGGGTCAGAGGATAATGGCGATATTGGCCGAGAATTCATCACCGCTTCGATTTCTACCAACACAGTTGTAAGTTCTTCGTATGTTAGCCGTGCTGCGATTCAGATGCCCCTTAGCTTATTTCACGGCTGCTTCTCAAATCCCGCCAAAATGAGGTGCTCTAGGGGGAATAAAATTAAAATTTATAAATTCATTGGCACAGTATGTTGTAATTAAATCTTGTGTCTCCTTTTCAAATAAAAATGCTTTCAATTCTAAAGGTTTGTTGGAAGCGCCAACAAAGTTTGTGGCATTGTCACAAAAAATGTCAGGCGGCAAGCCTCTCCTTCGGATCATTCTCTTTAATGATGCTAGAAATGCGTCAGTCGAAAGATTTGATACCACTTCTATGTGCACTACCTTAGTAGCAAGGCAAACAAAAATTGCGATGTAGGCTTTGTAGGGTGTTTTGCCTCTAATTCGAAAGTATACATCAACTGGTCCGCAAAAATCAATGGCGCATCGGGAAAAAGGGCGTGATGGAGTCAATGGTTCAACCGGTAAGTGTTCCATGACTTGCTTGATTAATTTCGGCTTATAGCGTACGCAATGTATGCATGATTTGACCACTCGCCTTGCCACGTCGCGCGCGTTGATGATCCAAAATTTTTGCCTTATCAGCGCTACAAGCGCCTTTGGTCCTGCATGGTAATGCCTTTGGTGCAGATATCGCACATATTTAATGGTGAACTCGCATTTGCTTGGCAATATTAATGGGTGTTTTCTCTCTTTTGGAATGTTCGCTAGACTCAAACGCCCACCAACTCTCAACAATATTTAAAATCAGGTCGTAGTTTATTGACGAATCGAAAAATCCAACCGATTAATCGAATACTGCTAATATAACAGCCCTTTTGGCTAATGACTTCAAGAGTATACTTATTGTTTATAGTTGTGCTAAACGCCGACCTTAGTTTTTCGCTTTCTATAATGTCCATATCAAGGCATTCGTTTTCGTTTTTTGGCCAAGCCTCCATGGTTTCATATGGAAATGCTGGTCCAGTGTACCAAACCGATCTTTCGAGTTCTTCCACCGAACACCCTCTGGACACGATGCCTGTAGGATTGCTATTTGATGGAACATGCCTCCAATGGGCTTACATAGTTAATTCTTGTATTTCCGAAACCCGATTTCCGACGAATGTAGAAAGCGTTATTGAGTGCATCTTCAGCCAATGCAAGACCACTTGTGAATCCGTCCATAGAAAAACATTAAAAGATTTAAAATTGATTAGATTTTTGAAAATAGGCGAGCTAAAAGTATAGCTTTGGCAACGACTGTTTTTTGAGAGGGGCGACTCTAGACTTTGTTATGAGTAACTGAATGCTAATGCTTCTGCACTTGGTAACTGTGCGCGTGTATATTGCGCATCCATATGATTGAATAGATGCGTCACAGAAGCCATGCAATTGCAAATACTGGGTGTCCGTTGAAAGATAATACCTTTGCACGGTGAGTGAGGATATGTCTGAAATGTCCGTGAGGAAACTTGTCCAAGCAGAATGTATGTTCTGAGGTACAGATTCATCCCAATCCAACTTAAGTAGCTATTTCTCCTGTAATAGAATTTTAGATATAATTACAATAGGAGCCAACAAACCAAGAGGGTCAACAAAGATGATGCTACTGAGAGGATGGAGCGCTTCGTTATTCGATTCATTAGCTCTTTCCTTGGTTCGAACGAAAACAAGAAAGTATCATGTGCTTGATCCCATCGCGGACCCATGGCGCTGGTAATGTCCAAATTGAGATTTTTCGCACAGTTATCTTGCCTAAGTCGATGATGGTTTGAGTGCCACTTTCAAAGCTCGAATCCACCCAAAGCTAACAACTCTACCAGCTCTTCCTTTATTCGAAGAAGTTCGTTCAAACTATCTGCGCCACAAAAAAAAAATCATCTACATAAAATGATGATTTAACGATGCTAGATACAAGTACAAACTGATCCTGAAGTTGTTCAGCCAAATATACTAAACTTTGTATAGCCAGATACGGTGCCGAAGCCATTTCATACGTTAATGTATTCAACTGAAACGTGCGAATTTCATCTGTCGGCGAACTCCTCTACAAAATATATTGGAAACGTCTGTTATTATCATCCACAAGAACTTGTCTGTACATCTTGACTATGTCGTCGGTAAGTGCAAATCTATATAGGCGAAATCGAGAAGAACTAACTCACTTTGAATTGTAAGAACAACCATTAAAATGTCGTTGAGAGAGTTTTGTGTTGTGGTCCGACAAGAAGCATCAAAAACAACACGTAGTTTTGTTGTTGTGCTGGTTGGCTTCAAGACATAATGGTGTGGGATGAAATAATGTGGTACTTCCGAATTTGGGTTATCCACGACGGGGTAACGACGTTCTTGTACGTTGAGGCGAATTATTGTTTGATTGGTATTGGCCCGATAAAACCCATCCTAAAAGAGTTTTTTGCAAGATTGGCAAATTATTTCCAAGTTTAAGGCAAAGCGTTAGCGGAAGCTCGAATTCACTTTGCCGCGATTTAATATTAGTGGAAATTTTGTATTTTATATTTGTAGACGACTTACCGATGCCTTGTATTTCTATATTTTGTTAAATTTTTGGTAACGATAATTTATGCACGAATTCCTCAGTAATAAAATTCACCTGCGAGCAAGAATCCAGCAAGGCTTTGCCCAGTCTATAGTTACCACACGAAACGCGAACTAAAATCTTGGCAGTTGCTAGAATGACTTGATCAGCTGAACTGTGCATGTGCGTGTGCACTGCTGGTTCATGTGATGATGATGGTGTTGCATTTTGGGCTATAGTAGATCCACGATGTAATAATATGTGGTGGTGCTTCGAACAAACCTTGCATCTGTGGGTTGAACGGCATTGCGCTAATTGATTTCCTCTAGATAAACAATTGATGCAGAGTCCTATTTTCTTAACTTTGTCGAAGCGCTGAGTCGAACTCAAAGCCTTGAAATGGTCGCAATTGGAAATTTTGTGAGTTGTATTTGAGCAAACGGAGCACGGCGTATTTGACCAGGTAAACGAGTATCCCTTGGTTGTATTCTTAACTTTATTTGTAGTGGATTTGCTACCTGGAAACACTGATGATCCGGTGTGAGTAGCTTGCATCGATTCCAAATATTGGCAATGTTTTTCTTATACCTTCACACAATCGTCCCATGTCGGCAGCGTCTTGAATCCAAGGACGACAAATACGAATTAAGCAATGCGTCGGACTCGGGGAGCGAGAGTAGTGCTGATTCAATGAACTCCGTGTTGGAGAAGCACACAAATGAAAACGGAGTAGAAGAGTGGAGAAGGGTACGGAGCAGAGTAAGTAAAAGAGCTCTCTCGCAGTACCGTTCAGGACTAAGAATTGTACAACGCTTGGGAGCAGTGGTCGACCCAACAGAAGTGGAGATCGAGCGCTTGGAATGGGCCCATGAAGCGGTAGAAGTAGGTCGAAGGCAGTTCAAAAGGTTTGCTGCGAGGAACCCTCGGTTCTGCAACCGGTACGAGGAGGAAGAAGCGTCGAATGGTAGAATGAAGAGGCAACGTTCGGCGGAAGGCGACAAGCCTGCTTTCAAGAGGCAGAAAGGACCCAGTCCTAGAGCCGCGAGGCAGGGCAGTCGCATAGACAAGACAAGTAGGGCCAAAGCTGTAAGACAGATGGGCTCCAAGAGCGAGGTGGCAACTACTTCGAAAGCTGCGAGTCAGAGGGAAGTTCCAAATAAGGAAGTAGGAGATAAGCCAAAGGGAGATAACGCTAAGACTCCGCTTTCTCGGAGGCGCTAAAGGGAGTTAACGGTAAGTCTCCGGCTTTCTCGGAGGTGCCAAAGGAAGATAACACTAAGACTGCTGCTTTTCCCGAGAAGATGAGTGATGTGGCAAAGCAGTCACTGACTGTGGCGCTGGTTGATCGTAGCAGTCCTTTCGGACTACTGAAAGGTGGAGAACTGTGGAAAGGGAGCTGATTATCTTAATGCTTAAGATGGTGCGGGAACAACCAAGTAAGCCCCTTCCAACCTTTGATTCGGGGGGATGGTATAATGGTGTGAAGATGACACTACACTAAGAAAATTTTTTTTGGAATATTAAATTTTTTTTTTTTTAATATTTTTAATCAACAATATCCACAAAATAAAAAGTCATAAAACAAAATATCTAACTTCTTATTAAAATTAGAGAACTTTCAAAATGTCTTGGTGGACAAAAATAGCCCAAGGCATCATGGTAGCCATAGCTGGCTACGAGGTAGGTAAAGAAAGCTCTGAAAGAACAGATAACAAGATAATCAAGTATGAGCCACCAACTAAGGTAAATACAGAAAATACTCCGAACATCCCAGATGTTTGGTTAGCAGTTATAGGTTGTGTATTCATGCTATTGATCATCACAATAGCTATGATGCTCAAAAACTATATGAAGCACAAATTTAGGCAGGTAAAACCCGCCACAACTCGTGTTTAAGAAACACCAGTTTTTGCAACCCATTACCTAAACCAAACCCGAAGCTGAGGAAGAGCGATGAACAATTCAAATAAATCTCAAATAGTAAACCTAAAAATGTCACAATTGACAGTAAAGGCAACCCTGCCTAAAGCGAACAGCAAATCAAAAATTCGCATAATTCCTTTGATGGCTCCTGACAAAAATAGTCATGAAGCAATATAAAATTCTAGGACAGTGGAAATAGGCAAAAACTAAGAACAAGAAAAATTATAAAAACCAGCCAACAACAAAAAGAAAAGAATGAAGAAAAGTCACAAAGAGAACCTATAAAAATATAAGTGAATCGCTATAGAAATTTGCAGCAATAAGACATGTCGCGCTCCTAAAATGGTAGCGTAAGAAATACAAGCAACCTGATTGTAGATGATAAAATTGACTAAGGACAATTACTTATCAGGCTGTACACACATTGTACAAATGCCGCCAATCCAGAACTTGCAATTTTTAAGAAAAACACAGTTGTCCTGAGGGACAAATTGGTGAAAAATAATTGAATATTTACTCGAGTAGGCAAATTTAAAATAATAAATGTAGGTACCCAAATTCTCTAAGATCAAACAATTGCACAAACCCAAAAAGGTTGTGAAAGTGACAAATCCCGGTATAAAAATAAAAATAAATTCTTCATAAAAGTCATGACGATTCTGTCTTGGTGGCCGCCGCAGAAATCACATGACAAATAAGATCAAAAATATTGCTGGAAAATAGGGAAATTATTAAAAATTTAAAGATAAGAAAAAAAATTTTTTTTCACCCACTGTATCTTCCACTTATCCATTAATTTAACTACCCCGCTCTTCCATCAGCAACCCCCTCTATTATATATAAAATTTATTACAGATTTACCTAATTATGAAAAAAAATAAGGTCAAGTGAAAAAAAAATTCTTTTTTCCTTGAAAAAAAAATTAAATAAATACGATCATTTATTACCTAAGTCTCATAGGGTTATATTTTTACATATTAGGAAAGTATTCTACTATAGCCCCAATAGATTAGAAAATATTAATAGCAAATTTATTTTTCTCTAACCCTAGGTAGATAAATAATAAAACTTATATACATAGAAAAATTTCGATAGGAAAATAATTTGCATAAGTTACTAAATAATAGTAGGATAAAAATGGTAGGAACTATAAAAATAATTTAGAAACTAGTAATAGAAGCAATAAATAAGGAATTAGTAGTCCATATAAGATATCTCTTGGAAATAATCTAAAAATAAATATTCCAATCTACTCAGTAATAATTAGTATCTAAATATTAGAAAATAATTGAAAAAAAAAACGGATTTTAGATGGGTCGACACATTTAAAATCCGGCTATAAAATATATACAATAAATACAATAAGTAAAATAAGTAAAATAATCATTAAACTTAAAATTTTGAAAAAAAGGGATATGCATAAAATGTAAACAATAAAAATATCAAGGTCAGCAAATCAGAAGCAAAGCAAACAACATCTTTCACTACAATATCAAGTTACAGTAGAATATCAAAATCATTGAAAATACGACAAAGAGTCTTATACAATTGTTCACAAAACAATTATATAACCCTCTTTTTCTAAGGCGGATGGTGCAGCATTATGCGTCATACCCACCAATGTAATACACTTGCGGCATTTCGCATCATGAACTTCTATGCCCAATGCATTTTAGTAATAATCATATTACAATATTATACAACATAAATTATTGAACTAACCCAGCGGTTAGCTAACATCAATGGAATGCCGAATATGAAACCCTTGTCCGTTCACAGCTAATAAATTCTGCTTATTATTTACATACAACCAATAATGGGAATTAACCAAATACTCTCATTGATCTGCTGACTTTGCAATCATGCATACAAACCTACATGTATGCATAGCATTAACCAAATTACTCGCATTGATCTGCTGACGTTGCAAGCAGGCATACAAATCTACATGTATACAAACCTACATGTATGCATACCCCATTACCAATGTACATACATATTTTTAGTTTATTAGTATTAAGATAATTATGAATGTATAGGTTAAGTAAATAACTATAAATGGGAAAGAATTTATTTAATAAAAAAGAATTAATGTTTGACTACCAAACCTGTCACATCTTTTATTCCAAATCAAACATTTCACCAGGGACTAATAAAGAAAGAGAACGGGGAATGGTCACGTAATAGCGAGGAATCCCTTGAGGTGCTTCTTGATACACATTTCCCATCGGGAGACGGTTTAGAGGAGCCAGCAGACATCACTCACACTTCGATCACGGAGCTAGTAGTGCCGGGCTTGGTGACCGATACCAAGATCGAGTGGGCAGTGAAGACGTTTTCTAAGTTTAAATCGCCAGGCCGAGATGGTATATTCCCGGCCATGCTACAAGTCTCAAGTAGGGCGGTCGTGGAATGGCTTAAAATAATATTCGATGGGTGCATACGACTGAGTCATGTACCGAACTCTTGGAGAACTGCTCGTGTAGCTTTTCTACCAAAGGCGGGGAAGATCGGTCACGTGTATCCCAAAGACTATAGACCAATTAGCTTAACAGCATTTCTGCTCAAAACCTTTGAGAGGCTGATAGATGTGTACATAAAGCTGCTCTCCACAACATAGCATGCGTACATCATAAGCAAGTCGGTAGACACCGCATTGCATAGGGTGGTAATAAGCATAGAGAAATCCCTTCTTCTTCTTGGAAATTGCCGGGGCTTTCAATAATGTTGCAAAATGGACGATTATGGATGGTCTTAATTACATTAAAGTACATCCTGCCTTAATCAGGTGGATCGGCTGCATGTTAAATTGAAGAAAGATTACATCACAATGGGGATTGTACGAGGAAACGAAATCAGTGGACATCGGCACGCCGCAGGGAGGGGTGCTATCACCTCTGATGTGGACGCTGGTCATCAACCAACTGCTCAGGCAATTCGATGAGGGACCCGTAAAACTTACGGCTTACGCAGATGACGTTGCAACTGTCAGAAGTGGAAAGTGCCTTCAAACGATTAGTTCTTTGATGGATCGGGCGCTTCGGGATATTCATACCTGGGCATCTAATATCGGGTTGAAAGTCAATGCGGAGAAGACGGATATGGTCATGTTTACAAAGAGGTACAAGGTTCCAAATTGGACCAGGCCTAAGCTAGGAGGGGTGACCTTACAGGAGAAACCTTGCACAAAATATCTAGGAATCATCCTAGACAATAAGCTGTCATGGAAGCTCAACGTGGAGGAGAGGGTCAAGAAGGCCTCAGCGGCACTCTATGCATGTAAAAGAATGCTGGGGTGTACGTGGGGCCTATCGCCCTCTCTTTCTCATTGGGTTTTTACAGCGATTGTAAGCCCTATTCTATACTATGGAGTTCTTGTTTGGTGGAAAGCCACACAAAAAACAACATACTTCAAAAAATTAGAGGGGGTATGCAGACTATCGATGCTTAGCATTACGGGAGCCCTGAAAACAACCCCGACGGCTGCACTCTATGCCATTCTGCACATCCTACCTGTAGACCTGGTAGCAAAGAACAAAGCGTTAACGACCGCAACCAGGCTCGGTGATTCGGGGCAGCTTGAGCGGCGACCATATGGCCATAGTAGTATAGCGTCATCAATTCATCAATCACAAGACAAACAGACTACATGATTCCCTATCTGCGCTTCGAGGGAGATCTTAAGGCCACAATAGAGGTCGACGGTTGGCACAAGGGTGCGCAAATGGCAGACGAGGCGATACATGTGTACACCGATGGCTCCAAAGTAGTGGAAGGAGTAGGGTCTGCAGTATACTGCGCTGATCCGGAAATAAGCAGATCCTACAGGCTGCCGGATTACTGTAGCGTTTTCCAAGCGGAAATATTAGCCGTAACCAAATCAGTAGAAACCGTGGAAGAGAATATCTTAAGCTGTAACCGTGTTAACTTTTATATTGACAGTCAAGCAGCAATTAAGGCAATAATCTCGCATAGCACAGCATCTAAATGCCTGTTAGAGTGTAAGCAGTCCCTAGAGAGAATCGGGACAGGGAGAAGCATACATCTATATTGTATCCCAGGGCATATGGAAATAGATGGGAATGAAAAAGCGGACGAACTTGCTAAAAAGTGCGCATCCCTTGAAGCTTGCTCCGTAGATGTCCCAATTAGATTGGGCGATATTGAGCGAATGCGAGAGGTGCACATGATCGCCCAAGCGGGAAAGGCGTGGGTTGCCAAGAGGACGGAGTTATTTTATAACATAGGTCCTGGTTTTTGATAGGCTTTTTCAGTTTGGTCGTTAAAACAAACTTCTGGTAACACTACGGACTCATTCAGTCTATGTGAGGTCCCCATGGACCGGCCAGTTCAACCTACCTACCTCCACAGATCTCCACCTTTCAGTAGTCATTTGTCCGAAAGGACTGCTACGATCAACCAGCGCCACAGTCAGTGGCTGTTTTGCCACATCACTCATCTTCTCGGGAAAAGCAGGAGTATTAGTTTTATCTCCCTTTGGCACCTCCGAGAAAGCTGGAGTCTTAGCGTTAACTCCCTTTAGCGCCTCCGAGAAAGCCGGAGTCTTAGCGTTATCTTCCTTTGGCTTATCTTCTACTTCCGTAGTTGGAACTTCCCTCTGACTCGCAGCTTTCGAGGCAGTTGCTACCTCGCTGTTGGAGCCCATCTGTCTTACAGCTTTGTGCCTACTTGTCTTGTCTATACGACTGCCCTGCCTCGCGGCTCTATGACTGGGTCCTTTCTGCCTCTTGAAAGCAGGCTTGTTCCCTTCCGCCGAACGTTGCCTCTTCATTCTGCCACTCGACCCTTATTCCCCCTCGTACCGGTTGCAAAACTGAAGGTTTCTAGCAGCAAACCTTTTGAACAGCCTTCGACCTACTTCTACCGCTTCATGGGCCCATTCCAAGCGCTCGATCTCCACTTCTGTTGGGTCGACCACTGCTCCCCAGCGTTGTACAATTCTTAGCTGCACGGTACTGCGAGAGAGCTCTTTACTTCCTCTGCTCCGTACCCTTCTCCACTCTTCTACTCCGTTTTCATTTGTGTGCTTCTCCAACACGGAGTTCATTGAATCAGCACTACTCTCGCTCCCCGAGTCCGACACATCGCTTAGTTCGTATTTGTCATCCTTGGATTGCGACTCAGTCCTCCTCTTTACATCGTACTTATTACAAGCAGGTAATGAGTCGTTCATCTTGGTCGTACGACCACCTGCCCGACAAGGCGGGCTCGGCGGTCCGGGGAAGAACCGTCCGCCACAGCAGCGCCCCTTACTGTGGCCATAAATACTTCCCGAGGTGGCCCGTTATCGGGAGGCTGCGTTCGAATACAGCCGAATTTATCCCCCGGCTGCAAATCGTCCAAAAGGCACGGTCCGCATAACACCCTGGATTAGGGGGTTGATAGTTCTTGGTCACCGACATACCGCCGGCCTCCTATGCGGCGAAACGGCATAGATGTCAGTTCCAAACAGCTCCGCCTCATAGTCGGGCGCTATGGAGTTCGGCTAAGCCCTCACACCAACGACAAGGTGTCTATCCTAGTGAGGGTAAAGACATGTTAAATACGATGTAATTTTATGCAATAATATAGTAAACCGAAAATGGCTGGTATGAAAAAAGTAAATGTTTTGACAATGGCAATGGCAAGCAAAATAAGGGTGGTCAAATCAAGGTGCATACATACATACATACATGCGTGTCGATATGCTGTTTTTTACAGTAGATTATCAGCGGCAGCGACGGATGAGCCTGGTTATAGCGATAGTGACTTATCCTGGCAAGCAGCAATTTCCCAAATGCGTGAGTTGAAGCGACGTCAATGAACGACGAGGTAGCAGAAACGATGATAGCGAATTTGCAGGCAGCGATGACGATTTGTTCAAAAGCAGCTGTGGCTACGTTGCTTGAAGATAGCAATGTTCGATGGCTTGGAGCTCGTCCAACGTTAGCGATGAGTGGTCTAAAGCTGACCAGCAGATGTCCAATTTATACTTACAATCATGAATATATTATGTACTTATGTTTCGTGCTTCACGTGTGGGCCACAAAAAATGTAGGATTACAAAGCCTTTTTTGAAACCTCAAGAAATTCCAGAACAAAAAAATATCGACTGCTATGTCTCCAAATGATGGACACGGTGGTCAGCTGTTAGACTAACTTTATTATTAAAAAGTCACTTTATTAAATACATGAGTTTTGAGTAGGGAAAATAGAAAAACTCTTATACTATATTAAGTTTGTTGCTGCATACATAATTGCACTTTCCAACATAGATGTGCGTGTGTGTATACATACATAGGTTATGCAAAGAGAGATCAATTATAGAACAATAATATAATGACGTGAGCGTAACTTACGTTAGACAAAATAATATAAACTACCAGTATCGGTAATGCAGGTGAATGGCCGCGATGATGGTAGCCTTGAATTTGAGTGCATAGGCAAAGTTGAATATTAATAACTTTAAATATGTGAGTTAACTGGCGAGGCAGTGGTTCTCAATCGGTGACCCAGCAACTTCTTCACCAGCTAGCTTCACGGAAGCTGAGTATTGAACTCGAATCTCCAACATTCATACCAGTGTAAAGGCAGATGCTCTTAACCACTGCCCCGTTGCTCGCTTTGCAATTGGTCTCTAAGAATTGCCTTATTTTTTTTATTCCTTTTTTATTATACTCAGCGTGCTTTGCACACAGAGTATATTAACTTTGATTGGATAACGGTTGGTTGTACAGGTATAAAGGAATCGAGATAGATACAGACTTCCATATATCAAAATCATCAATACCGAAAAAAAATTTGATTGAGCCATGTCCGTCCGTCCGTCCGTCCGTTAGCACGATAACTTGAGTAAATATTGAGATATCTTCACCAAACCTGGTACACTAGCTTATCTGGACCAAGAATAGATTGGTATTGAAAATGAGAGAAATCGGATGATAACCACGCCCACTTTTTATATATATAAAATTTTGGAAAACACAAAAAACCTGATAATTTAGTAAATAATACACCTAGAATGTTGAAGCTTGACATGTAGACTGATATTGAGACTCTTGATAAAAAGTTTGAAAAATTTATCAAAATGGGCGTGGCACCGTCCACTTATGATAAAATCAATTTTACAAATCATAAATCAAAAATCGTTAAACCTATCAAAACAAAATTCGGCAGAGAGGTTGCCTTTGCTATAAGGAATGATTTGAAGAAAAATTAACGAAATCGGTTAAGTATCACGCCCACTTTTATATAAAAGATTTCAAAAAGGGTCGTGGACGAATAAAATAAGCTATATCTTAGCTAAAAAGAGCTTTATATCAATGGTATTTCATTTCCCAAGTGGATTTATAACAATAAATAGGAAAAACTTCAAATTTAAAAAAATGGGCGTGGCACCGCCCCTTTTATGACTAAGCAATTTTCTATGTTTTGGGAGCCATAACTCGAAGAAAAATTAAGGGATCGTAATAAAAGTGGGTAAATACCACGCCCACTTTTATATAAAAGATTTTTGAAAGGGTCGTAGACGAAAGGGTCTTAGCGAAAAAGAGCTTTGTGTCAATAGAATTTTACTTTCTAAATTGAATTATAACATTAAATTGGAAAACACAAAAATTTTTTAAAACGGGTGTGGCACCGCCCCTTTTATGACTAAGCAATTTTCTTTGTTTCGGGAGCCATAACTCGAAGAAAAATTAACATATTGTAATGAAATTATGTACAAATATTTTCCCCATTTCTAGTAAAAATGGACGGGATCGGTTAAAGACCACACCCACTTTTATATAAAACCAGTTTAAAAGGGTCGTAGAATAGAATAATAAGCTATATCTTAGCAAAAAATAGTTTTGAATCAATGATATTTCACTTAACAAGTTTTATTGTAAGAGCAAATGGGGAGACATTTTTTTTAAATGTGCGGTGTCACGTGTTATGTAGAAAAGTAATTTATCTGAAATGAAATGTGCAATTGAAGCTCACGCTGAGTATATAATATTCGGTTACACCCGAACTTAGACACCTTTACTTGTTCACTATTAGGTTCATACACTCTGTATGCTGTTTAATCCTAATTGTGGGGAATGTTTTAGGCGCTCTTTTGAAAAGCTTAGTAACATTTGTTTGGATTTTTACAGTATTTGTTTTTAATACTTCCACTGTTACCTTATATCAATGTAATCATATGTATGTAATTAGCGAGACTTGCTCATATTGCTTTATACAATGGTTTTTGTTATTGATATTAGAGAAAAATTGCAAAGTTTTCAAACGGCGATGACCACTAGCACATGTTTCTGAATTTCACTTCTTCATCAGATCGCTTCTCGGGAGCTGATCGGCCTGAGTGCGTCGTGAACCGGCAGTGGGTAAGCGCACCCGGGAAGGATGGTTCTCTCAGAAATAAATGAAAAGAAAATACAAGAGGATTTTCCTCGTTATAATATGGGATTTAGTTAAGCTGAAAGAAAATTTACAGTGGATAAAAAGTTACCTTTATGTAGAAAATTACGATGGTGATCCTGGGCGATGTGAACTGCTTGCCGGTCGATCGAAACAGAGAGCGGTCGTCCGGTTGATGACAACCGCTAGGCCGCGAAAAAGTCCTCCGGTTTTCTAAGAAGGGGAAAGCCACGCACACAATCACCCCTACATATACGTGCATGGGTGCTGACAACCTGCACACATACACATGCATGTGTATGCCTGCAGACAAATGCGGGCGTGAATGTGTGGGTGGCTGGAAATGTCATTAAAACGTTAGGGAGGGGCGCCGTCAAACAAAAAAGTTAGGCATTGGGCCTAAACATTCCCCCCCTTGCGGTACACAACCTCACAGTCCGTGATCACCGACCGTTAAGAATAGGAAAAATTAAAAAACTTATAACAAATTATGACTAAAAGCCTAATCTAGCGACGGCCAGTCTTAGCAGCGCGACAGATGGTTTTCATAGCGGTAAGGCTTGTAAAATTAAAGCTGAGCGAGACTTCGTTAACTAATAAATTATTGTAACGATAAAGTATTGTAACGCACACCTCTTTGTAATTTTGTACAACAATATTCAATAAAAATAACAAAATTACAAAAAAATTCATGTATTTCGGATGGTGCCGAAGACTGTGATAAGGGATAAAAGGTACCAAACAATGTGTGTTCGGTTGTTGCCGAACATTTAATTTTAGGTCTTGGTTGTGCCCGAGGGTACCCAATCGAAGATGGTACTCTGAGCAAGCAAAGGTCCAAACGTGGTTGGTAGAATCCCTGGCTGTATTATCTCCGCATATACGGCGGCCACCGTGGTGTGATGGTAGCGTGCTCCGCCTACCACACCGTATGCCCTGGGTTCACACCCCGGGCAAACCAGAATCAACATTTTAGAAATAAGGTTTTTCAATTAGAAGAACATTTTTCTAAGCGGGGTCGCCCCTCGGCAGTGTTTGGAACTCGCTTTGGGTGTATTTCTGCCATGAAAAGCTCTCAGTGAAAACTCATCTGCCTTGCAGATGCCGCTCGGAGTCGGCATAAAATATATAGGTCCCGTCCGGGCAATTTGTAGGGAAAATCAAGAGGAGCACGATGCAAATTGGAAGAGAAGCTCGGCTTTAGATCTCTTCGGAGGTTATCGCGCCTTAATTTTTTTTTTTATACGTCTGTCCCGAGTACGAGGCGGATCGGATGAACAAAAGTGCGGATCCGCCACACGGAGATTTGCGTACGGGGCTGCGATGGCTCTGTCTATGCTGGTCGTGGGGGCCATTCGCCGAAAATTGGACACTACGACAACATGGGTCCCAATCCTTTTGTTCTGTCCGTGCCTTCCTCGGATACGTAGCAGGCATCCTGGTTGCCCGCCAATGTTGCTGGTAGGGAGTTGGAGCTCCTGAGCAAGCTCATCCGCAATCACTGTGTCGATTAAGGCGCGAACGAGTTGTACCCGCCCCCTGCTTCTATTTTCACGACCGCGGTGGGGGTGATCGCTACCGTCGGTATCATGGTAGCGGTGGCTGCTGAATGCGGGGCTAGGAGCCCTGCCCGGAAGCCGGACACTGTGTAGAGCTGCAACGAGCTGGATTCGTGGATGCGATATTGTGGCTGATGATGGGTGTGGTGTCGTGGTTGCAGACGAAGGGGCCTTGTCTCCGCTCTGCTGTCACGCGAATGTCGTCTCCGTTGGGGGCTCTTGGTTCTCCGGCGAAGAGACCGGGTCTCCGCTCGGCCGTTGCATGTATGGCGCTGGACTATTGCTGCTTCGTGCCGCTTACTCTCATGCTGCAAAAGCGGTCGAAATGGTTTCGCTGCTGGTGTTGTGGTCGGTCGAAGAGACGGAGTCTCCGCTCTGGTTCGGTGGATTCGAGCTGGACGAAGAGGCCCAGTCTCCGTTCCAGCATCTGGCGCATATAATGATATGTAGTCGTCGATCCACTCTCGGGGTGATTCCAGCTCCACCTCAACATGTACACTCCATGGCTTGGAGCGGGCTTCGTGGAGTAGCTGTTCCTCTTCATCAATCGCGGAGATGTGTAGCATCGTGTGATGTTTTTCGCCCCACTTTTTACATCGCCCTTGGCTTGGGCACGCGTTAGGGCGGTGGTCTAGAGCCAAATAAGCTATATCTTAGCTAAAAAGAGCTTTATATCAATGGTATTTCATTTCCCAAGTGGATTTATAACAATAAATAGGAAAAACTTCAAATTTAAAAAAATGGGCGTGGCACCGCCCCTTTTATGACTAAGCAATTTTCTATGTTTTGGGAGCCGTAACTCGAAGAAAAATTAAGGGATCGTAATAAAAGTGGGTAAATACCACGCCCACTTTTATATAAAAGATTTTTGAAAGGGTCGTAGATGAAAGGGTCTTAGCGAAAAAGAGCTTTGTGTCAATAGAATTTTACTTTCTAAATTGAATTATAACATTAAATTGGAAAACACAAAAATTTTTGAAAACGGGTGTGGCACCGCCCCTTTTATGACTAAGCAATTTTCTTTGTTTCGGGAGCCATAACTCGAAGAAAAATTAACATATTGTAATGAAATTATGTACACATATTTTCCCCATTTCTAGTAAAAATGGACGGGATCGGTTAAAGACCACACCCACTTTTATATAAAACCAGTTTAAAAGGGTCGTAGAATAGAATAATAAGCTATATCTTAGCAAAAAATAGTTTTGAATCAATGATATTTCACTTAACAAGTTTTATTGTAAGAGCAAATGGGGAGACATTTTTTTTAAATGTGCGGTGTCACGTGTTATGTAGAAAAGTAATTTATCTGAAATGAAATGTGCAATTGAAGCTCACGCTGAGTATATAATATTCGGTTACACCCGAACTTAGACACCTTTACTTGTTCACTATTAGGTTCATACACTCTGTATGCTGTTTAATCCTAATTGTGGGGAATGTTTTAGGAGCTCTTTTGAAAAGCTTAGTAACATTTGTTTGGATTTTTACAGTATTTGTTTTTAATACTTCCACTGTTACCTTATATCAATGTAATCATATGTATGTAATTAGCGAGACTTGCTCATATTGCTTTATACAATGGTTTTTGTTATTGATATTAGAGAAAAATTGCAAAGTTTTCAAACGGCGATGATCACTAGCACATGTTTCTGAATTTCACTTCTTCATCAGATAGCTTCTCGGGAGCTGTTCGGCCTGAGTGCGTCGTGAACCGGCAGTAGGTAAGCGCACCCGGGAAGGATGGTTCTCTCAGAAATAAATGAAAAGAAAACACAAGAGGATTTTCCTCGTTATAATATGGGATTTAGTTAAGCTGAAAGAAAATTTACAGTGGATAAAAAGTTACCTTTATGTAGAAAATTACGATGGTGATCCTGGGCGATGTGAACTCCTTGCCGGTCGATCGAAACAGAGAGCGGTCGTCCGGTTGATGACAACCGCTAGGCCGCGAAAAAGTCCTCCGGTTTTCTAAGAAGGGGAAAGCCACGCACACAATCACCCCTACATATACGTGCATGGGTGCTGACAACCTGCACACATACAAATGCATGTGTATGCCTGCAGACAAATGCGGGCGTGAATGTGTGGGTGGCTGGAAATGTCATTAAAACGTTAGGGAGGGGCGCCGTCAAACAAAAAAGTTAGGCATTGGGCCTAAACATTCCGCCCCCTTGCGGTACACAACCTCACAGTCCGTGATCACCGACCGTTAAGAATAGGAAAAATAAAAAAACTTATAACAAATTATGACTAAAAGCCTAATCTAGCGACGGCCAGTCTTAGCAGCGCGACAGATGGTTTTCATAGCGGTAAGGCTTGTAAAATTAAAGCTGAGCGAGACTTCATTAACTAATAAATTATTGTAACGATAAAGTATTGTAACGCACACCTCTTTGTAATTTTGTACAACAATATTCAATAAAAATAACAAAATTACAAAAAAATGCATGTATTTCGGTTGGTGCCGAAGACTGTGATAAGGGATAAAAGGTACCAAACAATGTGTGTTCGGTTGTTGCCAATATCTATTTTCTATTTAGCGCCCACCCCTAAGATCATATTTTCCATTTACTGCCCACCCCTAGTAGTGTATGTACCGACATACATATATACATACATACCGGCCCAGCAACCATCGCGCAAGCACAAAGCAAGCCAACGATGGTGAACGCACAATGCTTGGGAATTTTCATTCGTGGCATGCTGTGCGCGACAATACGAGCATAATTCCCAACGTGTTCATAGTTACCTATGAATAAGATGATTGGCCGGAATACACCAGGCACACTTCGCCGTAGGTAAGTGAAGTGCGTGTCGGCCGCCACTGGCGGTCGACAAGGGGTGCCCTTTGGGTTAGGAGGGTGCGTTACAAGGTCGGTTCCACCGATGGTACGCCCCCCTGCATATCGGACACCCCGCAGGTTTACCCACATTTCCGGTGAGTAAGACGGGATTCACACCCCTTATTACTCATCGGAAAGGTAATGCACGAGCAGCCTTCTCGGGTAGGGAGGAAACCCGTCCCAACGCCATTGGCGGGGCGGATTTCCCCACTACTCTAGTAGACTGCTCGAGCCAATATAAATACATTGTAGGGACTCCCTTTGGGTCGAGGGGGGTAAAGTTACAAGGTCGGTTCTGCCGATGGTACTTCCCCCAGGCCTATTGGGCAGCCTTACCCATATTCCAGGGACTCCCTTTGGGTCGAGGGGGGTAAAGTTACAAGGTCGGTTCTGCCGATGGTACTTCCCCCCCGGCCTATTGGGCAACCCTAATATTTTGCTATCATCTCCTCTGAGTAAGACGGGACTCACCCCCCCCTATTACTCAGAGGAAGGGTAATGCACGGATATACGGCTCAGGTAAGAGGGGAACACTTCCCAACGCCTGCGGCGGGACAAACTCCCCTACTACCCTAGCCGAATACCCGAGCCAATATATTGTAGTTAGTTAGCCTCATACTAATATAGACACTTCGCCGTAGGTACAACATCATCGCCATCCCGATCCTTGGACATCCCATCCCGCAGTCTAGCCACCACCGTCATCATAGCTATTTGGTGAGAGCCACCGTCACCCAGTAATCTCTCTTCGGGCGTGATCCTAACTACCGCCGTCATTACTACCGCCGTTAGCACCCCTTAGCGAGAGCCACCGTCGTCTTCACCATCTCAGCCACCGCTTAGCTAGCACTCTATCTTCCTCTATCTGTGGAGAGCCGTCGTCCTTGGGTTCCACTATATTGTCAGCGACACTACCTAGTGAACATCTCTCTCTCTCTCTCTCCTGGATTAAAGGTTGTGGATATTTTAGCCTGAGAGCCGCGTGTGTGTGTGTGTTCGAAATCAAAACACTAATTTACTGTGTATTTATTTAGGTGGGGGAAGTGGGACCTCCATCCGACTCTGGATTGACTTGAGCATACCTCAGCCTTTGATCAAACCCACCTCATAAATGGCGCCCGTCATCATAGCTATTTGGTGAGAGCCACCGTCACCCAGTAATCTCTCTTCGGGCGTGATCCTAACTACCGCGGTCATTACTACCGCCGTTAGCACCCCTTAGCGAGAGCCACCGTCGTCTTCACCATCTCAGCCACCGCTTAGCTAGCACTCTATCTCCCTCTATCTGTGGAGAGCCGTCGTCCTTGGGTTACACTATATTGTCAGCGACACTACCTAGTGAACATCTCTCTCTCTCTCCTGGATTCAAGGTTGTGGATATTTTAGCCTGAGAGCCGCGTGTGTGTGTGTGTTCGAAATAAAAACACTAATTTACTGTGTATTTATTTAGGTGGGGGAAGTGGGACCTCCATCCGACTCTGGATTGACTTGAGCATACCTCAGCCTTTGACCAAACCCACCTCATAAATGGCACCCGAGCAGGGACCCGTCTCCTCAGGCGACTTTGCCAAAACCAACGAGAGCACCAACACTGCAGGAGCGGGTTCATCGAACACACAACCAACAATTGACACAAAGATAAGCGAAACCACCACCACCACGCTCAACGTCAACTCTCTAAGCTGGATTTACCTGCTGAAGAAGGAGAGGCTAATCGAAGAATGCAAACGCTACCGAATCTACACCGAAGGACATACCGTCGCCGAATTGCGCAGCACACTCAGCGCATACGTCCGAGACCAACGAAAGCGTAAGTCAACAGAAAATCTTTTGAGAGAGGTAGAGATGGAGATCGCCGCCGAGGAGGCCCGGCCAGTCACATCTACGCAAAACACCACGCCGGCCGTCACAATCAAAACAATATCCCCCCAGCGCGAGCAGAGCGGCATAAGTAACACGGAGGTTATGAATACAGTCCGCCGCTGGGATGTACATTACGCTGGAGGCGACACATTATACGACTTCCTGGAAAGGATTGAGGAACTGGCAGAATGCTATCTGATTAAGCCAGATCAACTCCTCCCAACCCTTCCAGAGATACTGCGTGGCAAAGCCCTTCAATGGTTCCGCCTGCGAAAACAACAACTACACACATGGGCTGACTTCCGCTCCGAAGCCGGAAAATTCTTTTTGCCGAAGCGACATATTAGCCAGCTAGAGGACGCTATCCGCCAAAGAAAACAGACGAGCAGAGAAAATGCCAAGGACTATATCCTCGCCCTCCAGACGATGATTCGCCGCCACCCGACTTTGTGCAAAGAAGATCATCTAGAACGCATATATGACGGACTACGGGTGGAGTATCGACTTTTTGTGAAGCGGGGCGAGTTCCAAACGATAGAGCAGCTTATGGAGCTCACCGACGAGTACGAACTGCTGCGAAGCGAAGAAGCCAAACAGAGCCGACTGTTAGCACATAGCTTAAGCACAGTAATAATCGAGGAGCTGGAGGAGCAGAATGATCAAATAACGCACTCCCTGTCCACACTCACTAACCGTTACGATGCAAGAAACACCTTCTGGCGATGCAAGAAACGCGGCCACCGCCGCTTCCAATGCACCAACAAAAGACGACTTTTTTGTTCTAGATGCGGCCGAGACGGAACGCTCTCCAGGGATTGTGCGTGCCACGGAGTGAACCGATATAATCCGATAACACCCGCACTATTATCATCCGTAGCAAAAGGCAAAGGGAACGACGGACGTTTTTACATACAGGTGTCCATCGAAGGATTGCTGTGCCGCGCCCTGATCGACACGGGGGCCACCGTGACATACATCAATGAAGCCGTAAGAAGGCATCTGGAACGACGAAAGATTCCACCGTTATCCAACCGTCGCAACGTGCAACTCGCCGACCAATCGTGCATTGCGAGCACCCACTCCTACCCGGTCAAGGTCAAATACAATGATCAAACAGCCAGTACGTTGGTGTCTGTTATCCCTAATTTGGCCGAGAGTGTTATCCTGGGTATGGACTTTTTGGCAAAGCGCAACGTTACCGTCTCACTGGATGGAAAGCCCCTTACCACAGCCGGTGCAACCAAAGCAAATGCACCCGTAACCCTGCATTACATAACAGAAGCGGAACACCTCAACGAAGAGCGAAAGATAGAACACCTAGAGCTCATAGAAACACATCAAAAAGCACCCACACACCTAAAAGGGCCAAACACTGCCGCAGAACACAGACACAACACAACACTAAAACAAAGTTATTACCCGGCCATCCTCAGCAACAATTGTGAGCAACTCGTCACTAACGCTCCGGCAACGATCCTGAAGTATCATAACATCACCCACCGATTTACCAAACCGTGTGCCCCCCACAAAAGTCCTACCGAACGCGTTAATCGCGTTATCAAAACAAGGGTGGCACAACGTACGAAACAAGACCATCGGAACTGGCAACGGGAATTACCAGAAAAAGCGTTCGCCATAAATACGACCCAACACAAATCAACCGCCGAAATAAATTTTAACCGCAACTTCGTTGGGCCGAGAGAAGCACGAACAAAATATGCCATGGCCGAGGAACCGTCTCCATTCGACGCAGTACCGTGGCCCGCAAAAAAGCCACGAATACTGGACGCTAAAATATTCTGGAACCCGCCATTAATAGCCGGCCATCTAAACGCCATCGTATGCGACAAACCAACCGCTGGTGACACTATACGGTATGCACCAAACCGAGAGCCACACGATACTATTGATGGAAACCACGCCCAGACTTCTTTGCCCGGACTATGGCTAAATCGCAAAAAGGGTGTAACTCGGCGCGTAGGGTGGACGAAGATCACGCCATAATCAAGCTGAAAGAACACTACAAGATGGTACGATTCGCTGGCTGAGGAGAAGCAATATCCGACCTAGTTTGATAAGTTTTCTATACATCAAATGTAAATACCTTAATTTTGAAATGTAAATTGAAATTGTAATATAAAAACGTACATATGTATATACCTTAATCTTGAAATGTAAATTTAAAATGAATTTCTACTTGCAATGTAAATTTAAACACAAATGAAATGTACACATTATTGTTGAAAAAAGAAGAAAAAAAAAAAAAAATCAATCATAATAATAAAAACATCAACGAACACATATACACACATGTCGGCCGAGCCATCGGATTCAACCGATGATAAAACATACCTGGGCTCCGCCCATGGTAGTTCAGGCCTCCGCGCAAAAACCCTGGAATACCACAACCTTTCGTCCGCCGAAGTAGGAGGGGGACTGTAACGTAGCAAATGCTACGCCACAATATCTATTTTCTATTTAGCGCCCACCCCTAACATCATATTTTCCATTTACTGCCCATCCCTAGTAGTGTATGTACCGACATACATATATACATACATACCGGCCCAACAACCATCGCTCAAGCACAAAGCAAGCCAGCGATGGTGAACGCACAATGCTTGGGAATTTTCATTCGTGGCGCGCTGTGCGCGACAATACGAGCATAATTCCCAACGTGTTCATAGTTACCTATGAATAAGATGATTGGCCGGAATACACCAGGCACACTTCGCCGTAGGTAAGTGAAGTGCGTGTCGGCCGCCACTGGCGGTCGACAAGGGTTGCCCTTTGGGTTAGGAGGGTGCGTTACAAGGTCGGTTCCACCGATGGTACGCCCCCCCTGCTTATCGGACACCCCGCAGGTTTACCCACATTTCCGGTGAGTAAGACGGTATTCACACCCCTTATTACTCATCGGAAAGGTAATGCACGAGCAGCCTTCTCGGGTAGGAAGGAAACCCGTCCCAACGCCATTGGCGGGGCGGATTTCCCCACTACTCTAGTAGACTGCTCGAGCCAATATAAATACATTGTAGGGACTCCCTTTGGGTCGAGGGGGGTAAAGTTACAAGGTCGGTTCTGCCGATGGTACTTCCCCCCAGGCCTATTGGGCAGCCTTACCCATATTCCAGGGACTCCCTTTGGGTCGAGGGGGTAAAGTTACAAGGTCGGTTCTGCCGATGGTACTTCCCCCCCGGCCTATTGGGCAACCCTAATATTTTGCTATCATCTCCTCTGAGTAAGACGGGACTCACCCCCCCTATTACTCAGAGGAAGGGTAATGCACGGATATACGGCTCAGGTAAGAGGGGAACACTTCCCAACGCCTGCGGCGGGACAAACTCCCCTACTACCCTAGCCGAATACCCGAGCCAATATATTGTAGTTAGTTAGCCTCATAGTAATATAGACACTTCGCCGTAGGTACAACATCATCGCCATCCCGATCCTTGGACATCCCATCCCGCAGTCTAGCCACCACCGTCATCATAGCTATTTGGTGAGAGCCACCGTCACCCAGTAATCTCTCTTCGGGCGTGATCCTAACTACCGCCGTCATTACTACCGCCGTTAGCACCCGTTAGCGAGAGCCACCGTCGTCTTCACCATCTCAGCCACCGCTTAGCTAGCACTCTATCTCCCTCTATCTGTGGAGAGCCGTCGTCCTTGGGTTGCACTATATTGTCAGCGACACTACCTAGTGAATATCTCTCTCTCTCTCTCTCCTGGATTAAAGGTTGTGGATATTTTAGCCTGAGAGCCGCGTGTGTGTGTGTGTTCGAAATCAAAACACTAATTTACTGTGTATTTATTTAGGTGGGGGAAGTGGGACCTCCATCCGACTCTGGATTGACTTGAGCATACCTCAGCCTTTGACCAAACCCACCTCATAAATGGCGCCCGTCATCATAGCTATTTGGTGAGAGCCAACGTCACCCAGTAATCTCTCTTCGGGCGTGATCCTAACTACCGCCGTCATTACTACCGCCGTTAGCACCCCTTAGCGAGAGCCACCGTCGTCTTCACCATCTCAGCCACCGCTTAGCTAGCACTCTATCTCCCTCTATCTGTGGAGAGCCGTCGTCCTTGGGTTACACTATATTGTCAGCGACACTACCTAGTGAACATCTCTCTCTCTCTCCTGGATTCAGGTTTGTGGATATTTTAGCCTGAGAGCCGCGTGTGTGTGTGTGTTCGAAATAAAAACACTAATTTACTGTGTATTTATTTAGGTGGGGGAAGTGGGACCTCCATCCGACTCTGGATTGACTTGAGCATACCTCAGCCTTTGACCAAACCCACCTCATAAATGGCGCCCGAACAGGGACCCGTCTCCTCAGGCGACTGTGCCAAAACCAACGAGAGCACCAACACTGCAGGAGCGGGTTCATCGAACACACAACCAACAATTGACACAAAGATAAGCGAAACCACCACCACCACGCTCAACGTCGACTCTCTAAGCTGGATTTACCTGCTGAAGAAGGAGAGGCTAATCGAAGAATGCAAACGCTACCGAATCTACACCGAAGGACATACCGTCGCCGAATTGCGCAGCACACTCAGCGCATACGTCCGAGACCAACGAAAGCGTAAGTCAACAGAAAATCTTTTGAGAGAGGTAGAGATGGAGATCGCCGCCGAAGAGGCCCGGCCAGTCACATCTACGCAAAACACCACGCCGGCCGTCACAATCAAAACAATATCCCCCCAGCGCGAGCAGAGCGGCATAAGTAACACGGAGGTCATGAATACAGTCCGCCGCTGGGATGTACATTACGCTGGAGGCGACACATTATACGACTTCCTGGAAAGGATTGAGGAACTGGCAGAATGCTATCTGATTAAGCCAGATCAACTCCTCCCAACCCTTCCAGAGATACTGCGTGGCAAAGCCCTTCAATGGTTCCGCCTGCGAAAACAACAACTACACACATGGGCTGACTTCCGCTCCGAAGCCGGAAAATTCTTTTTGCCGAAGCGACATATTAGCCAGCTAGAGGACGCTATCCGCCAAAGAAAACAGACGAGCAGAGAAAATGCCAAGGACTATATCCTCGCCCTCCAGACGATGATTCGCCGCCACCCGACTTTGTGCAAAGAAGATCATCTAGAACGCATATATGACGGACTACGGGTGGAGTATCGACTTTTTGTGAAGCGGGGCGAGTTCCAAACGATAGAGCAGCTTATGGAGCTCACCGACGAGTACGAACTGCTGCGAAGCGAAGAAGCCAAACAGAGCCGACTGTTAGTACATAGCTTAAGCACAGTAATAATCGAGGAGCTGGAGGAGCAGAATGATCAAATAACGCACTCCCTGTCCACACTCACTAACCGTTACGATGCAAGAAACACCTGCTGGCGATGCAAGAAACGCGGCCACCGCCGCTTCCAATGCTCCAACAAAAGACGACTTTTTTGTTCTAGATGCGGCCGAGACGGAACGCTCTCCAGGGATTGTGCGTGCCACGGAGTGAACCGATATAATCCGATAACACCCGCACTATTATCATCCGTAGCAAAAGGCAAAGGGAACGACGGACGTTTTTACATACAGGTGTCCATCGAAGGATTGCTGTGCCGCGCCCTGATCGACACGGGGGCCACCGTGACATACATCAATGAAGCCGTAAGAAGGCATCTGGAACGACGAAAGATTCCACCGTTATCCAACCGTCGCAACGTGCAACTCGCCGACCAATCGTGCATTGCGAGCACCCACTCCTACCCGGTCAAGGTCAAATACAATGATCAAACAGCCAGTACGTTGGTGTCTGTTATCCCTAATTTGGCCGAGAGTGTTATCCTGGGTATGGACTTTTTGGCAAAGCGCAACGTTACCGTCTCACTGGATGGAAAGCCCCTTACCACAGCCGGTGCAACCAAAGCAAATGCACCCGTAACCCTGCATTACATAACAGAAGCGGAACATCTCAACGAAGAGCGAAAGATAGAACACCTAGAGCTCATAGAAACACATCAAAAAGCACCCACACACCTAAAAGGGCCAAACACTGCCGCAGAACACAGACACAACACAACACTAAAACAAAGTTATTACCCGGCCATCCTCAGCAACAATTGTGAGCAACTCGTCACTAACGCTCCGGCAACGATCCTGAAGTATCATAACATCACCCACCGATTTACCAAACCGTGTGCCCCCCACAAAATTCCTACCGAACGCGTTAATCGCGTTATCAAAACAAGGGTGGCACAACGTACGAAACAAGACCATCGGAACTGGCAACGGGAATTACCAGAAAAAGCGTTCGCCATAAATACGACCCAACACAAATCAACCGCCGAAATAAATTTTAACCGCAACTTCGTTGGGCCGAGAGAAGCACGAACAAAATATGCCATGCCCGAGGAACCGCCTCCATTCGACGCAGTACCGTGGCCCGCAAAAAAGCCACGAATACTGGACGCTAAAATATTCTGGAACCCGCCATTAATAGCCGGCCATCTAAACGCCATCGTATGCGACAAACCAACCGCTGATGACACTATACCGTATGCACCAAACCGAGAGCCACACGATACTATTGATGGAAACCACGCCCAGACTTCTTTGCCCGGACTATGGCTAAATCGCAAAAAGGGTGTAACACGGCGCGTAGGGTGGACGAAGATCACGCCATAATCAAGCTGAAAGACCACTACAAGATGGTACGATTCGCTGGCTGAGGAGAAGCAATATCCGACCTAGTTTGATAAGTTTTCTATACATCAAATGTAAATACCTTAATTTTGAAATGTAAATTGAAATTGTAATATAAAAACGTACATATGTATATACCTTAATCTTGAAATGTAAATTTAAAATGAATTTCTACTTGCAATGTAAATTTAAACACAAATGAAATGTACACATTATTGTTGAAACAAGAAGAAAAAAAAAAATCAATCATAATAATAAAAACATCAACGAACACATATACACACATGTCGGCCGAGCCATCGGATTCAACCGATGATAAAACATACCTGGGCTCTGCCCATGGTAGTTCAGGCCTCCGCGCAAAAACCCTGGAATACCACAACCTTTCGTCCGCCGAAGTAGGAGGGGGACTGTAACGTAGCAAATGCTACGCCACAATATCTATTTTCTATTTAGCGCCCACCCCTAACATCATATTTTCCATTTACTGCCCACCCCTAGTAGTGTATGTACCGACATACATATATACATACATACCGGTCCAGCAACCATCGCGCAAGGACAAAGCAAGCCAGCGATGGTGAACGCACAATGCTTGGGAATTTTCATTCGTGGCGCGCTGTGCGCGACAATACGAGCATAATTCCCAACGTGTTCATAGTTACCTATGAATAAGATGATTGGCCGGAATACACCAGGCACACTTCGCCGTAGGTAAGTGAAGTGCGTGTCGGCCGCCACTGGCGGTCGACAAGGGTTGCCCTTTGGGTTAGGAGGGTGCGTTACAAGGTCGGTTCCACCGATGGTACGCCCCCCCTGCTTATCGGACACCCCGCAGGTTTACCCACATTTCCGGTGAGTAAGACGGGATTCACACCCCTTATTACTCATCGGAAAGGTAATGCACGAGCAGCCTTCTCGGGTAGGAAGGAAACCCGTCCCAACGCCATTGGCGGGGCGGATTTCCCCACTACTCTAGTAGACTGCTCGAGCCAATATAAATACATTGTAGGGACTCCCTTTGGGTCGAGGGGGGTAAAGTTACAAGGTCGGTTCTGCCGATGGTACTTCCCCCCAGGCCTATTGGGCAGCCTTACCCATATTCCAGGGACTCCCTTTGGGTCGAGGGGGGTAAAGTTACAAGGTCGGTTCTGCCGATGGTACTTCCCCCCCGGCCTATTGGGCAACCCTAATATTTTGGTATCATCTCCTCTGAGTAAGACGGGACTCACCCCCCCCCCCCCCCCCCCTATTACTCAGAGGAAGGGTAATGCACGGATATACGGCTCAGGTAAGAGGGGAACACTTCCCAACGCCTGCGGCGGGACAAACTCCCCTACTACCCTAGCCGAATACCCGAGCCAATATATTGTAGTTAGTTAGCCTCATACTAATATAGACACTTCGCCGTAGGTACAACATCATCGCCATCCCGATCCTTGGACATCCCATCCCGCAGTCTCGCCACCACAGTCATCATAGCTATTTGGTGAGAGCCACCGTCACCCAGTAATCTCTCTTCGGGCGTGATCCTAACTACCGCCGTCATTACTACCGCCGTTAGCACCCCTTAGCGAGAGCCACCGTCGTCTTCACCATCTCAGCCACCGCTTAGCTAGCACTCTATCTCCCTCTATCTGTGGAGAGCCGTCGTCCTTGGGTTACACTATATTGTCAGCGACACTACCTAGTGAACATCTCTCTCTCTCTCTCTCCTGGATTAAAGGTTGTGGATATTTTAGCCTGAGAGCCGCGTGTGTGTGTGTGTTCGAAATCAAAACACTAATTTACTGTGTATTTATTTAGGTGGGGGAAGTGGGACCTCCATCCGACTCTGGATTGACTTGAGCATACCTCAGCCTTTGACCAAACCCACCTCATAATTTAATTTTAGGTCTTGGTTGTGCCCGAGGGTACCCAATCGAAGATGGTACTCTGAGCAAGCAAAGGTCCAAACGTGGTTGGTAGAATCCCTGGCTGTATTATCTCCGCATATACGGCGGCCACCGTGGTGTGATGGTAGCGTGCTCCGCCTACCACACCGTATGCCCTGGGTTCACACCCCGGGCAAACCAGAATCAACATTTTAGAAATAAGGTTTTTCAATTAGAAGAACATTTTTCTAAGCGGGGTCGCCCCTCGGCAGTGTTTGGCAATCGCTCTGGGTGTATTTCTGCCATGAAAAGCTCTCAGTGAAAACTCATCTGCCTTGCAGATGCCGCTCGGAGTCGGCATAAAATATATAGGTCCCGTCCAGCCAATTTGTAGGGAAAATCAAGAGGAGCACGACGCAAATTGGAAGAGAAGCTCGGCTTTCGATCTCTTCGGAGGTTATCGCGCCTTAATTTTTTTTTTTTATACGTCTGTCCCGAGTACGAGGCGGATCGGATGAATAAAAGTGCGGATCCGCCACACGGAGATTTGCGTACGGGGCTGCGATGGCTCTGTCTATGCTGGTCGTGGGGGCCATTCGCCGAAAATTGGACACTACGACAACATGGGTCCCAATCCTTTTGTTCTGTCCGTGTCTTCCTCGGATACGTAGCAGGCATCCTGGTTGCCCGCCAATGTTGCTGGTAGGGAGTTGGAGCTCCTGAGCAAGCTCATCCGCAATCACTGTGTCGATTAAGGCGCGAACGAGTTGTACCCGCCCCCCTGCTCCTATTTTCACGACCGCGGTGGGGGTGATCGCTACCGTCGGTATCATGGTAGCGGTGGCTGCTGAATGCGGGGCTAGGAGCCCTGCCCGGAAGCCGGACACTGTGTAGAGCTGCAACGAGCTGGATTCGTGGATGCGATCTTGTGGCTGATTATGGGTGTGGTGTCGTGGTTGCAGGCGAAGGGGCCTTTTCTCCGCTCTGTGGTCACGCGAATGTCGTCTCTGTTGGGGGCTCTTGGTTCTCCGGCGAAGAGACCGGGTCTCCGCTCGGCCGTTGCATGTATGGCGCTGGACTATTGCTGCTTCGTGCCGCTTACTCTCATGCTGCAAAAGCGGTCGAAATGATTTCGCTGCTGGTGTTGTGGTCGGGCGAAGAGACGGAGTCTCCGCTCTGGTTCGGTGGATTCGAGCTGGACGAAGAGGCCCAGTCTCCGTTCCAGCATCTGGCGCATATAATGATATGTAGTCATCGATCCACTCTCGGGGTGATTCCAGCTCCACCTCAACATGTACACTCCATGGCTTGGAGCGGGCTTCGTGGAGTAGCTGTTCCTCTTCATCAATCGCGGAGATGTGTAACATCGTGTGATGTTTTTCGCCCCACTTTTTACATCGCCCTTGGCTTGGGCACGCGTTAGGGCAGTGGTCTAGAGCCAAGCAATTTCCGCAGTAGCTCCCGCGGATCGCTACGTAAAGGCGCTCCTCGGGTTTTTTGGGCCGAAAGATGGGGAAGCATATGGGATGTTACTTAAAACAAGCACGGCATTCCGACGTAAAATGCGTGACGTTCTTGGCAGCATTTCGTTGCATAGCGGCAAAACGACCCATTTTCCTGAAAGAAATGCAACATGTCTGACTGGGTCGAGTCAGTCTCGAAGTGCAGGGGCGAGTGGTCATTTTTGATAAGGTGAGGTATATCCTCCTCCTTTGTCGCCTTTTTCAGAGTTACGGCCAAAATGTGATAAATAAACAGATACATATTGAGGCTGGTAATTTATTACGCTGTCTAAAGCGCCAAAGAAAGCGACTTGTGAAAGACACTATAGGACTGCGGCCCAAGTTAGACTTGACCAAGTTCGGACCACATGTGTGGTGGTGAATTATATATTTTAGATATATGCTCCGCGGATAGATGACGCGGGCAAATTGTGGTTACTCAGTACCGGTTAGAACAGGTAGAAAGTGTGAGTGGGGGTATGTGCCAGTCCCTAATGGGTGAGTTATGACTTTGTTGTTGGTGCTAGAATACCAAAAAGTTTCCCGCCCCCTTCCCCCAACAAAAATAATCAACTTTATGGAATTAGCCGAAAAAGGTACAACTCTTGCTTATAATACCCGCGCATCTACATGGTGCGTTAGGTATTCTACTTTACATAATTCGACCTTTGGTCGGTAGATGTCGCTGAGTCTCTTACTGATTAATTTGTGGTGTGTTTTTTCTTACCACAAGTGGCCTGCCACCACGCGGTTCGCAACTTGGCTAGGACGGTATAAAGGACTGCCTGTGCCATTGCATTTTTGTCATTCAACATTATTTTTGACGTGTTTTGTCGTTAATGTTGAAATTCGTGAAATTAAGTATTTTAAATCTCGACCAAATGAACCATTAATTGAGAGATGTAAAACGCGACATGTCGTGCGCGAAATGATTAGCGCATGAGGCCTAACGTCTGTTTTTCCATGCTTGACTAACAGAAGTGAAGTGTAGAAGTTTTGACATTTTCTACGCTTTTTCACTTCCTGAATGGAAAAAATTCATTCATTTAGCACGCGGTGGTGAGTATGATTCTAATGCGTAATCTGCCTTTTATTAATCATAAGCGAAAAAGCATCACAATATTGATTAAGAACGCGCGTGTTTGCGCACTTTTTGCATGCCGATTAATGTAGATTTCAATTTAAACAAAGTAATGTATCGAATGAGGCCATTGTTACCATGGTCAAATTGGCGTCTGTGGAATCCAAATGATCGATTAATGTACACAAAACGCGTCCCCATCAAACTTATCGTTGGCCAAAGAGAATTTAGCAAAGGTGCGTACCAGTCCGGGTTCAGCTATGGAGTATAATTTTAATGCAAGTAAGACATTGATGATATTTATGATTCTATTTTTGTCTGCAATACAGCCTGGCACAATAAAAAAAAACCCTGATAAAGAATATCCAAAAGTTGATTTTGAATCATCTCATATGCAACCTGTACCCCAGCACTACGCAATTATAATGCGCTCATAAATAGCGTATGCTCGGGAATATCCATCGGCATGTTGTTGTAACGGGGCATCTACGTTGCCACAAATTGTTTTATGCTTGTGCTGCTCTTGCTCGGCCGAAGAAAAAAGAAACAAATCTAGCAAACGTACATTTTGCATTATAACTACGCATAATTTATTTAGTAGAATAACTAAACGCTTTTCCCTATCTAGTGGACTTGATACAAGGTTTTCAGTAGAGGGTGGAGAAAGGGCTAATGACACCGTAATTGATGTCGCGAATGACTAAAAGTGATTCATATAATTTTAGTTGTTCCAACCGCATAGCCTTAGCATACCGAGCTGTGGTACAACCCCATTCATATAGTTTATTTGACAGGTTTTCGCTAAGTAAATATTGCAAGCATGGTGCAGGTGATGGTGCAGCATCTGGCTTTGGTATTGATACCGTATTGCAACGATGTAGTTCCACTAATAATAGTGTTACACTACACAACCTAGATGTGACACTACACCAAGTACGCCATCATGTGTTGGCAGTCCTTGTGATAGCTCCGATCTCAGTCTGACATCATAAGATTGTTTCCAATGTGTACAAATCTATCATAAAATGCACGTGGATCATAATCAGTTGCTGTATCGGTGGGTCTTTGTCTTAAAGGTGTTTGAACTAGCCCCAGCGTTACTATTCGAAGTTCAGAACGGTGCACTGTTACCACACTACGTGAAAAGCTCTGTTGCCGCGGGCTAGAATGAACCCCATTATAACTTTTTTATCTCTATCGTTTTCTGTAGATTGTGAAATGCAGTTACTTTATTAAGACATAACTTTAGCCTCTGTACGGACTTCTTATCGGAGTTTATGATTTGATATAGTGGTTCTTTGTTGTGCATAAATGACGAGTTGAACAAATGTGGATATTGTTTTTAGTCTTATAAATACACTATTGCTGAATATTTCCCTGGTTTTAGATGTGCTGAAGCCCAAAATGTACCATGTACCTTGTTTTACAGCAGTTTTGTAGACATTTGTATTTGCGAATCGCAAATTTTTATGTAGGTGGAAATATGTATAAAGGCGCAGCAAACATAAGTCCGACACCTTGCTCCACCAGCCTCTCCTTGAGGTATCGACATTTACGCGTTGTCTTTTCGTGCCATCAGTCACATATTTTTGTGCATTTTCAATAGCAGACACAATTATGTCAAACAAATTAAAAGTAAACATAACAGTCATATTTAGCATAACATAAGGTGTTTTTTTGGGTTGACAATACATATTTCTAAATTATATGAATAAAAATCTTAGAAGCTGCTGCAATTTAGGCGGCTTCACGATAGTGGTTGAACAATGATTTGTCTACTCTCTGTGGTATATATTTTTGGGTATTGCCATAAGTCATTAGGAGCCTTTGCTGTGATTCTGTCTGACCTCGAGCGATATATTTGGAACCCAGTACAATTGTGGATTATCAACAAAAAACCGCGACGAGGATTTTCAAAAAAAAAAAAATAATTAACTTCTTTGAAAGTGTTGAGCTTCAGTGGGAAATTGAAGGTGATAAATTTACACAATATGAAGGTGCAGTCCCAACGGAAGTTCGCCAGAACTTCGATAAACGACAATTCTTATTTTGCTTTACCCTATTTACTCAAAAACGTACGAGGCTGCATCTCCCACCATTCAATCAACAGTGCATTGACACTGGGTCGATTGACACTGAGTCGTCATATCGGCTCCCCCAATCTCGAGTTGATTATTCTCAATTCGTTCAGCTTGGAGTAGGAGTCTCATTTTTTTTTTTCTCGAAGACAGCCATAGAAAAATGTTTTATTACTTAACGTGTGTCGTTCTTGGAATTTGTTGTTCATTTATGCTTTTCATATGACCGATGAAATATAATAAGGAGTATGTAAGGAAGCTAGATATGACACTTGCATATCGCAGTGGCACATTATGGCCGCAATGTGCCAAATAGAATAATACCCGAAAAAAATTTAGGGGTGAGCCATGCCGGTGGACTGTGTTCGTGACCAATCGGCACTATTCAACTTTTGGATGAAGATTTGGTACCACCTTCTGGAGTGCTACGCAAAAGTTCACATTAACGTATTGCACGCTATCATTAGCATGTGCATGAATTACTCGACGTGGATCTAAGTCCATTAGAGTAGGTGACGAAAGTGAAACTGTCACTGAATTTGAAGGGTAAAATTTTGGATTATAAGGAACATTTGCAAAATAAAATTACCAATGAAAAAGAGCAAACTTCCAAAAAAAAGTTGAAGCTCTTTTTATACCACGATGCAAAGGGCCTGGAGACACTAGTAATTTTGACTATTACGAAGAGGAAGCTCTTCGTATTTCAAGCACCGAGAAATGTGCAAAGCGGTTTACTGCTTTCTAAGTATGTTGTATATTTATTTTTTTGTTTTATCGACTGACGTGTTTTACAAAAAGATTGACTATTTAAAATAAATAAAATGAAGATTTTAACACGTAGGTTAAAGTAAAAATTCCTGCGCTAAACCTAAGCCTTGAATGCAGATGTTAGCAAATAATTTAGGTGTGAAGGTAAATTGTAAATGCTACAAAAAAAGTGACTAGAAAGCTGTAGATCAACCTGTTCCAATTTTGAAAATTTCAAATTATTTTCATAAACGTTTATTCATAAGAGAGCCTTATTCGTAAATTTATCTCATTTGCAATATTATCTCGAATTTCTTCGGTGTGAAGCTTATTAGAGCATTATTTCTCCTGAGGAGTTCCATGAATTAATTACTCTTGCAATTGAACTGAAGACATAGCTAATTAATTTTACCATACGAAGCACCTGGAGCGCTTATACCTCTTATACCGCCATATTTGAGGGATTTTGTAATAGGCAAGACGATTTTTCTTTGGTTTGTTATGAATTTCTCTGCATATCAATACATGGTTGCTCATTCTGATTAAATAATGAGTTATCATACTATTGAACACGGGAACTACCCAAATATGAATATTTTGATGATCAAAAACTGAATATAGTTTTTAATGATCTTTTGGAATCATATCTGAATCAAATGTGTTTACTTTAGGTGATCAACAATTTTGAATCATTTTTCATTCAGCCTTCTGAACCTTTCTGATTATCTGTTGACTGAATAATGAATATTCTACTTGTTAAAATTTAACTTCTCATTGAAGACCTTATTTTGGATGAGATTTGAAGAATAAATGCATGATAATCGTATTCGAAAGTCATTCATTAATCTCAACCAAACCGATTGAAATATGTTCACGAATATGATCTGAAAATGACTGTGAAACTCACTTCTCCAATAACATCAATTATGAATAAAGCGTTTCGAGGTATGAATCATAAATGATTATTCAAGAATAATCACATTTAAGGTACATTTTTATCCCGGGGATACATTGATTTTCGACCATCTGGGGGTATGATATTTGAATATTTGTATACTGGATATTCTGTGGCAGTTCGTGGATCTGGTGGCCTCGGTTGCGGTGAACGAATGAATTTAGGTTTGATTTGAAAATTAAAAAATATAATGGGGCGAAAGCCCTTAGATTCTGTGGGAGATCGGTTCGTCCTTCTGCGGTAGGCTTTTCTGGTGTCCTCGTTATGGGATAACGAGTGGGTTGGATTCGGTGTCCCCGCTCGGATTATTTCGGCAAGGGGCCCCGGTTAGTGTTATTTAAAGACTTATTTCTGCCTTTTGTTTTTGCGAGCTTTCGGTAAGCTCTCACGCGTCCTTGTGCATCTCGCTCCCTTTCTCAATTGCCCGAGCAGTAGAAACGCTTTAGGATTGCTTTCTGGTCGATTCGTCACGAGACCGGGGGTAAAAAAAAGGAAATAAGATGTAGCATTGCCCTCCGGTAGACTCTTCACGAGACCGGGGGGTTGATTATAATATGGGCCTCGGGAGAGACGCAAGCTTAGGGATAACGGGGCATCACTACGCGTGGTTGAACGCGTCTTCATGTCCCACGCTCTTTTCCCCATTGCCATCGCGTAGTACGATTTAGGATTGCCCTCCGGTAGACTAGTCACGAGACCGTGGGTGAGAAAAAAACTAAAGATATTGTTACGAATATTAGCAAAACTAATGGGTGCTGCTATCTCTAAGCCGATGCTAAACAGTGATATCATGCACATCCATAGATCAATTATTATGTATCTGCATAAACGAAACAATAATTTCGTCTACACATATGTACTATGTACGTATACGAGCAGCGGAGAATCAATGCACAAACACATGCATATATCTGAGATACTCCTGAAAGTATGCAATGAGAGAGGCTATAAAATCGTGCAATTGTAGTTACAGCTGAGAAGTTTGAGAGCTGACGGCAACTAGTAGATTCTGGAAATGGAAGCGCCTAGAAGATGCGAACGTTGAAATCAGAGAGTATAAAAGGCAGCAAATGTAGAGGCGCTGGAATTCAGTTTGATTTGAGCTATCAAGCAGTTTCGATTAAGACGCTACCTAGCGAGCCATAGCAGTATTATTTTGAAAGTCAGTTTTCATTTGAGCTATCAATCAGTTTGGTTATTAAGCCAGCTAGTTGCAAAGTATAAGTGTTATTGTGAAGTACTCTAATAAAGGCCATTTTTCCATTATCCAATATTGGAGTTATTTATTCAACAGTTTAGTGATTCGAACTTAGCAGAAGGGCAAATAAGAGGATTTGCAGTAAATTCGTTACAATTGGTGTCAGAAGAGGAATTGTTGAATAAATTCCAGAGGACAACAAGGATATGGCAAAGTTCAGTGAATTGAAGATCCAGCAACTAAAGAAGGAGTTGGAGAGCCGTGGATTGAATACAAGCGGTGTTAAACTCGAACTTCAGGCACGGCTACGAGAGGCAATGAAAGCAGAAGGAATTTATGTGGACGAGTATGTCTTTTATTCTGATGGGGACGAGACAACAACAAAAAGTGAAGAGAAAAATGAAACACCGCAGACAAAGGCGAACACAGACCTGAACATGATATTGGCTGCAATATCGGCACAAATGTCCGAATTGTCATCACAAATATCTACCAATATGTCATCACAATTGGATGAACAGAAAACACACATGGCGTCACAAATTGCAGAACAATTAAAAGAGCAAGAGGCACGCATAACATTACAAATCGAAGCCCAGGAAGAGCGTATCTCAACGAAGCTGGAGGCACAGGAATCAAAAGTCCCATCGCAGCTGGAGGCTTTTAGTGAACGACAAGATAAAATGGAGGCCGAGATGGATGCTTTGAAAGATCGTATACAGGATTTGCAACTAAATCGCCCAGCAGTTTCAGCGAGTAATCCAAAGGTAAAAACACCATCCTTTGACGGTTCTGTTCCTTTCCAGGTCTTCAAGCTACAGTTTGAGAAAACCGCAGCAGTGAACAACTGGAATGCGGAAGATAAAGTTGCTGCACTGTTCGTGGCATTGAAAGGGCGGAAATCTTACAGACGATTCCAGAGTACGAACGGAACAGTTATGAAGCATTGATGGCTGCTGTAGAACGACGTTATAGAAGCAAGCATAGAAAACAAATATTTCAAATTGAGTTACAAAACCGCTACCAAAAAGCAAATGAGACATTGCAGGAGTTTGCTTCAGATATTGAAAGATTGGCTCATCTTGCAAATGCGGACGCACCCGTGGAATACACTGAGAGGGTAAACATCCAGAGCTTCATAAATGGCATACGAGATGTGGAAACGAAGTGGGCTACATATGCGAATCCAAAACTAACATTTGCTGAAACGGTATCGCATGCACTGACTCAGAAAACAGCCCCACTTTTGAGTAAGCCAGCGTACAAAGCTCATCGCGTGGAAGTTGAAAGGCCAGACTGGGTAGACGCAATTTTGGAAGCATTGAAGGGTACGCAGCAGAAGAATAATGATGCAGTCAAATGCTTTAAGTATGGAAAGCCAGGGCATATTGCGCGTTATTGCAACACCAACCCTAACAGTTCCAACAATGTGGGTGGTCGTAAACGGCGAGCAGAAGGAGATGAGAAAATCTCCAAGACCACTCAATCGTTAAACTAAATCGAGTCAGCCGCAAGGGACGACAGCTGGCTCCCTCAATTGAATGCCCCATAATCTCTATCTCACAAATTGGAAGAAGGTCAAGCAATCTTACTGTTGGAGGACATGTTGATGGGAAGGAACGTTTACTGACTGTAGATACGGGTGCATCCCATTCCATTATTCGAGCGGATTTAGTCAAAAAGAAGATAAGACCATTGCCTGGAGCAAAATTGCGTACAGCCACTGGAGAAGACAGCACAGTTCTAGGAGAAGTATCATGTGAAGTCGCAATTGGGAACGTCACGGTAGTACACAATTTTATAGTGGCAGAGATTGTTGATTAAATCATAATTGGGGTGGACTTCTTAATCGACCAGGGCATCAAGATCGACATGCAAAGCAAGACGATGCGATATAAGAACATGGATGTACCACTTAATTTCGGCTACGAGAGAGGCTACAGCAGTAAACGAGTGCTGGTGGGAGAGAGTCAGCAAATACCACCAAAATCTGAAGCAGTCATCTGGGCAAAGGTTGATGGAGATTGTGGGACAAACAAATTGTGGGTTGTCGAAGCAGCAAACAAATCAGCACCGCACATACTTGTAGGAAAAACCCTGGCTATGACGAAACAAGATGGACGTATTCCAGTAAGAGTACTGAATGAGTTCAAGTCACCACTCAAACTGACCAAAGGAGCTATTTTGGGAAGATGCCAAAAGGCTGAAGTAATTATTAACTGTGAACAGCTCCAGGAACACGTTTCATCTAGAAATACTGGTCTTTCAAATGACATCACGGCATGGACGGAGGGGCTAGAGGAAGATTATCAGAGTAAGGCAAAGCAACTTCTCTTAAAGTACGCAAACATATTTGACCAGGATGGTTCCAAACCAGGCCGCACCAATGTTGTGAAACATCAAATTGACACTGGAGACGCGAGGCCGATACGTCAAGCTCCACGTAGTGTTCCACTGGCGAAGCGGGAAGTTGTGAGTCAAACTATACAAGAAATGAGCGACAGCGGCGTCATCGAACCATCAGCTAGTCCCTGGAGCTCACCGGTAGTACTTGTAAAGAAAAATTATGGAAAAATGAGGTTTTGCGTGGACTAACGGAAGTTGAATGACGTTACGAAAAAGGATAGGTACCCATTGCCAAGAATTGACGACACTCTGGACTCGCTCTCTGGTACCAAATGGCTTTCCACACTGGACTTGAAAAGCGGCTACTGGCAAGTGGAGGTGAAGGAGGAAGACAAAGAGAAAACAGCCTTCAGCGTCGGAGATGGTCTTTGGCAATTTACAGTAATGCCCTTTGGACTATGTAATGCACCAGCTACTTTCGAGAGACTCATGGATCAGGTATTGAAAGGACTACATTGGAAAACATGCTTGGTGTACCTGGACGACATCATCGTATTGGGCAATAACTTTGATGAACATCTTAAAAACTTAGATGAAGTTTTCCCGAGAATAGCTGGCGCTGGTCTGAAGTTAAGTCCCAAAAAGTGTGCGCTGTTTAAAAAGGAAGTAAATTATTTGGGTCACAAGGCAACGACAGAAGGTATCCGTACAGCGAATGAAAAGATAGATGCAGTAAAGGATTGGCCAAGACCACAGAATCTGCATGAATTGAGAAGTTTCCTTGGGCTGTGCACATATTACCGCCGATTTGTACCAAATTTTGCCAGCGTAGCCCATAGTCTCCACGAGCTAACAAGAAAAAATAAAGCTTTTGAATGGAAGAAGGAGCAAGAAGTAGCTTTCCAAACATTGAAAGAGCGTTTGTGCACTGCCCCAATGTTGGCATATCCGATTCCAGGAGCAACGTTTATTCTAGATACAGATGCGAGCGGATATGCTATAGGAGGCGTTTTATCACAACTGGTCGATGGACAGGCGAAGGTAGTTGCATATTACAGCCGTTCGATTGGAAAACCAGATAGGAACTACTGCGTTACGCGGAGAGAGCTGTTGGCATTGGTAGAGCGCATTAAACATTTTCACAAATACCTCTACGGCCAGCGATTCCGTGTCAGGATAGATCACGCAGCTTTAAAATGGATTCTGCAGTTCCGTAATCCGGAAGGACAATTGGCACGGTGGATCGAGCGACTACAAAGCTATGACTTTTCCATTGAGCATCGAAAAGGTAGTAGCCATGGAAATGCCGATGCAATGTCACGAAGACCATATAGTTTGGAATGCAAGCACTGTTCAAGGGCCGAGGCTAAAGAAGACATTATAGATATCCGGCTAATGACTATAACGTGTACGGATGAATGGGACAAGGAACAGCTAAGAAAGTGTCAGCTAGAAGATACAGATCTGTCACGTGTTATGCAAGGGTTCGAACGAAACGAAAGACCAAACAAAGAAGAGATGTCAGTAGAGAGTCTCATTGCGAGGTCATATTGGGCACAGTCGAACAGTTTAGAATTGATATCCGGTTGCCTTCATCGAGTATGGGAGAGTGAGGATGGTAAATGCAAGAAGAAACTGATAGTTGTTCCCAGAAAGAGGATTCCTGGCGTGCTCAGCGAGCTGCATAATGGTCCAAGCGGAGGTCATCTTGGAATCACGAAGACGCTCGAGAAGATTAAACAGAGATTCTATTGGGTTGGTTGCCGTCAGTCGGTCACTGAGTGGATTGTGAACTGCGAGGTTTGCAGCAGAGCGAAAGGGCTCAGAACCCGAAATCATGGCCAGATGAAGCAATATAACTCAGGTGCGCCATTTGAAAGGATCGCTATGGATGTCGCAGGTCCATTTCCTACTAGCAACGGCGGAAACAAATATGTACTGGTAGTTAGGGATTATTTGAGCAAATGGCCAGAGGTATACCCAATCTTAATTCAAGAAGCGGAAACGGTAGCATAAGTGTTTATGAACAATTGGGTTGCAAGGTATGGTGTACCAATGGAGTTACATTCTGACCAAGGCAAGAATTTCGAATCAGCTGTGTTCCAGGAAATGTGTAAATCATTGGGCATTCGAAAAACACGGACAACTGCATTGCATCCTCAATCCGATGGTATGTTAGAACGATTCAATAGAACATTGGAGGAGCACTTAAGGAAAGTAGTATACAAGTAACATAAAGAGTGGGATACCCGCATACCATTATTCTTGATGGCTTACCGATCAGCAGTGCGCGAGACAACGGGCCAAACCCCTGCAAAAGTAATTTTTGGCAATGACCTTAGACTGCCAGCTGATTTGAAGTTTGGGATAGATGCCAATGCGGAGAGAAATGTCAAGAAATCCACTAGTGATTTGGAAGAAGAGCTAAGAGAAATACATGATCTGATAAGGCAACGAACAAAGATTATGAGTAACAAGATGAAAGCCATATACGATAAAGCAATTAATTCGGAAGGTTTTCAGGAAGGAGATTTGGTGCTGTTATACAACCCACAACGTAAAAAAGGTGTGTCCAAGAAATTGCAGTGTTATTGGGAAGGCCCATACAAAGTTGTAAAACTGATCAATGATGTAGTGTATCGCATACAAACCATCGGTAAACCACGAACCAAAATGAAAGTGGTCCATTTGGAAATGCTGGCAACGTTTAGATCGGCAGATTTTTCTAACCGGGACGAGCAGACTTAGGTGGAGGGCGTGTTATGAATATTAGCAAAACTAAGGGGTGCTGCTATCTCTAAGCCGATGCTAAACAGTGATATTATGCACATCCATAGATCAATCATTATGTATCTACATAAACGAAACAATAATTGCGTCTACACATATGTACCATGTACGTATACGAGCAGCGGAGAATCAATGCACAAACACATGCATATATCTGAGATACTCCTGAAAGTATGCAATGAGAGAGGCTATAAACTCGTGCAATTGTAGTTACAGCTAAGAAGTTTGAGAGCTGATGGCAACTAGTAAATTCTGGAAATGGAAGCGCCTAGAAGATGGGAAGGTTGAAATCAGAGAGTAGAAAAGGCTGCAAATGTAGAGGCGCTGGAATTCAGTTTGATTTGAGCTATCAAGCAGTTTCGATTAAGACGCTATCTAGCGAGCCATAGCAGTATTATTTTGAAAGTCAGTTTTCATTTGAGCTATCAATCAGTTTGGTTATTAAGCCAGCTGGTTGCAAAGTATAAGTGTTATTGTGAAGTACTTTAATAAAGGCCATTTTTCCATTATTCAATATTGGAGTTATATATTCAACAGTTTAGTCATTCGAACTTAGCAGAAGGGCAAATAAGAGGATTTGCAGTAAATTCGTTACAATATATATGGCTCGGGAGAAAAAAGCTTAGGGATAGAGAGGCACGCGGGCTCCTTACTACACTTTGTGTGAGATAACTAACCGTGGGCCTCTGGTTATATTTTTTTTTTTTTTGGAGTTTGGAAATGAGGAAGGTAGAGGGACGGAGGGATTGTTAGGAGGAGCTGTTAGTCTTCTCGCAATCCATGTCCTCCGTTGGAAGAAGGATCAGTTTGACCAATGGTTGTCTGACTTGGCCCTTCTTGGTTTTGAGGCCGTCTACGCGTACTCGGTCATCTTCGCCGGGGTGTAAGTTGACGACTCTACCTAACCTCCATTCGTTTGGAGATAAGTTGTCTTCTTTGAGGACAGCGAGGTCTCCCACTTTTATATTTTGTTTGGGATACTTCCACTTCACACGCTTTTGAAGTTCGGATAGATATTCGGTTTTCCATCGCTTGCAGAAAGTATGATGGACGGCTTTGAGTTTCTGCCACCGACTGATCATCGAGGCAGAGCTCTCACTAGCTTCCGGCTCTGGCGGAGCCAGTAGGTGGCTGCCCGTGAGAAAATGTCCTGGGGTTAGTGGTTCCAGGTCAGTTGGGTCATTCGACCCTGGAATGAGTGGGCGAGAGTTGAGGCACGCCTCAATCCTGCACAAAAGTGTTTGGAACTCCCCCATTCAGTACTTATGGGGAGACGCGATCTTTTTGAAGTGGCTTTTGAAGCTCTTCACTCCAACCTCCCACAAGTCGCCCATATGTGGAGCAGCGGCGGGTATAAAATGCCAAGATAATGCTTGATGGATATACTTGGGGACTGTTTTGTCTCGGCTTTCTGCCAGAAAGGCTTTAAATTCGCATCGTAAAGATCTTGACGCTTCTACAAAGTTTGTACCATTGTCGGAGTAGATGTTTTTCGGACATCCTCTTCTGGCGATAACACGCGAAAAGGCTGCGAGAAAGCATTGGGTGCTCAAGTCACTAGTGGCGTCTAGGTGGATTGCCTTAGTGGTGAAACAGACAAAAATGCACACGTAGCCTTTCGACAGTCGACACCCCCTACCTCGGTAGATTTTGATTTCGAAAGGCCCCGCAAAGTCTACCCCGGTATTGGTGAACGCCCGGGTAAAAGTAGTACGTTCGCAGGGAAGGGTACCCATAAGTTGGGACTGCGCCTGCTTTCGGTGAATTATACAGGTTTTGCAATTGTGGATGATGGCTATGATCATGGTCTTGATATTCGGTATCCAATATTGGGTTCGGATAAGACGGAGCATGAGCTGGTTCTCGCCATGAAGGGAATTATGATGAATCATCATGACTGTAAGGCGAGAAAGCCTGCAGTTGTAAGGCAAGACGACCAGATGGCGCTCGTTATAATGACAAGTATTTTGATGCCCCTAGACGCCCCCCTGTTCTAATAATATCATCTTTGTCGAGGTATGGGTTGAGTGAGAGTATTTAACTATTTCGATCAATAGGTTCCCTATTTTTCTATTTTAAGTATTCTGTACCGTAGGATAGTTTTTGACATACTTTGATTAACGCTTGAGTCGTTGTCTTAATTTCATCGGCTGAGATTATGCACGATTCTTCGTAGAACGCGGCTATTGTTCATGGGTGAGTTCTTTTATAAAATCTCCTAACATATGATAGGACTTTCAAAGCCCTGGGTAAATTTGAGAATCGGTCGAGAATATCCATTTTATCTACCCTTGTCGTGGCATATGACTGTGCGCTTTTTCCTCAACGGACGTATTGTAGTAACTTTCTTGTGCTGGCCACTGGGAAGTGTCTTCCAGCAGCCAAGAAGATCCCTGCCACCACAACGCATTATTGACCAACTCAGACACAGGTAATCCTCTACTGCCTAAATCTGCTGGGTTTGACAGCGAGTTCACGTGAAGCCAGTCCTTATTTCCGACAATGTCGGTGATCTTGGTGATCCGATGTGCGACGAAAGTGGACCAGGAACAGGGCGGTTTCCTTATCCATGCGAGCACTATGGTTGAGTCCGTCCATAGACGTAGTTTTACGGGTCCCATTCTGACATTCCAAAAAATGGATTCGGTTATTTCTGCGAGCAGAGCTGCTCCACTGAGTTCTAAACGTGGAAGAGATATAGTCTTCACTGGGGCTACTCGGGTTTTGGCTAGCAAGAGATTTGTGAAAATTTTATCGTCCCTTTTAACGCGCATGTAGATTGCTGCTGCATATGCCTTTTCCGATGCATCGCAAAAGCCATGCATTTCGATGTCGTCCTCTGGCGTAAAATTGACCAATCGCGGTATCATAATGTCGTCTATCTTCTAGTACTGGTCGGTGAAATTTTTCCAACGTTCCAGTGTACTAGTCGATACTTGTTCGTCCCAAGCTGTGCCCTCTAACCATATACTCTGCATGGGTATTTTCGCCACAATGACCATTGGCGCAAGCCATCCTAGGGGGTCGAAAAGTGTGGCGATTGCCGATAATATTGTTCGTTTTGTAATGTTTTCAGAGTTTTCCTACGCGCCTGATTTAAAATAAAAGATATTTGAATGGGCATTCAGCGAATGCTTTGACTGAGCTGGTAATTTCGAATGCTAGGAAATTTTCGCTGAGCAGATCTGCTTTAGGTATATCCTTAAGAATTTCCCCTGAATTTGACGTACATTTGCGTAGTGGGAAGCCCGCCGAGTGTAGGACTTGACGAATTTCATCTCTGGCTTTAATGGTTGATGTGATTGTGTGTCCACCCGCTAATACATCGTATACATACATGCATTCCCTCAGTATACTAGCCGCTGTAGGGTGTGAATTTGCTACATTATCCTCCAGGTGTAGGAGCGTTCTTATCGCAAGATATGGAGCGGAGTTCACTCCGAAAGTAACAGTCTTTAACTCGTAAAGACTGATAGGGTCATTCGGGGAGGTGCGATGCACAATCCGTTGAAATTTGATGTGATTTTCGTTCACCCAAATTTTTCGATACATCTTTTCGATGTCGCTATTAAAGACGAAGCGGTACAGTCTCCAACGTAGAATTAAAATGGGCAGGTCTACTTGGAGTACTGGACCTGGGTGGAGTATGTCGTTGAGACTAATTCCATTTGCCGTAGGACTTGAGGCGTTGAAGACGATGCGCACCTTGATAGTGCCTTTACAACGGCGTGATGTGGCAAGAAATATTTATCCGAATCGTCGGATTGAATATTGTTTTTGATTTTTCTCCCTATGTCCGAGCGTTTCGTATTCTGACAGCACTCCTAAAACTGCCTAAATCTGGTTTTTTTAGTAATCGCCCCTCATTCCTGAAGAATTGTGAACAGGCACGCCTCAGGGAGGGTCCTAAAATAATATTCTAGAGTAATACTGCCTGAATGGCAGTGAAATTGTATTATATCTTCCATTTTCATAACGTTTTGTTGTGTCTGTAAACAACTGTTCACAATACCTTTCTTCTTCATTAACATTTTATTTTTGGGCACATTTTCTACCTCCCAGAAAGCCTATAATTGCTTGTATAATGCAACCTCGTTGTAAAAAGACATGATGCTCTTCGTTGGACTCGGTGCTTCGACTCGACCAGTTAGTATCCAAACGAACACTGTCTCTTAGGCCAAAAGTGTATTAAGTACATTCTTTTTCAGACCGCTCAGTATAATTTGGGAATATATGTCTCCGCCTAGTACGAGGTCTACGTCTTCGTTGACGTAGAATCTTTTTTCTGCCAAAACCAAGTCTGTCAATGCCTGCATGGTCATGGCGTTGATATGGCAGGATGGAAGATTCCCAGTGAGTTTAGGTAGGACTAGAACGGGTGTAGTCAGAACGGGTGTAGCACGGATCCACTGGAGAACGTAACTCAATGTGTGATACCTCTTTTACCTGAGCCGCATTTGTGATGCCTGAAGTCTGGGCATGCATTTTTGAAAGTATTCCGCACCGCACTTTGCTGAGCTGTATCCGCATGGAGGAGCGTGTGTTGACGAGAGTAGCATTTGGAGCAGTTGTAGGAACTGGTGCACCTCGTCACTGTATGTCCTGGGGATAAGCAATTCAGGCAGCCACTTGTGGATTTTATAAATTTAATACTTTCTGCCGGGGTTATCTCGCAAAAGCGTGAACAGTTGTGTAATCTGTGCTCAGGGGACTTGCCCATTTTACACATTGATTTTATTGTTTGCATAGATACTTTTGTTTGAAAAGTACCAAGTCTTTTCGTAGGGGTTTCTGTCGATTGTCGCGACGCATTTGGTTTTTGCACTTTAGAGGTGGCATGCCCTGTAAAACCAGACACTGTTTCAAGTGTCTGAAACCGATTCGATAGGAATTTAGCCATATCCTCCCACTTGGATATGTGCACTTTATGATCTATACTTTGCTCCCAAAGAGCCAACGTGCTCTCTGGTAACTTGGTTGAGCAGAGATATGTCAGGATTGCATCGCAATTGGAAGTGTCAATTTTGTGGCATTTGAGGGACGAAATACAATTGTTTATATCATTTTGTAGCTTGTTTGTCGAACTGCCGCCCTCACTTTCTACCTTTTTAAAATTGAATAAAATTTGTAGCTGTGTGTTCACTAAGATACGTTTGTTCTCGTATCTTTCACACAAGTTTTTCCAAGCCATCTCGAAACCTTCATTTGTGAGAGGGCATTTTTATACTCAGTTGAGCAGAGCTGACAGAGTATATTAACTTTGATTGGATAACGGTTGGTTGTACAGGTATAAAGGAATCGAGATAGATATAGACTTCCATATATCAAAATCATCGGTATCCAAAAAAAATTTGATTGAGCCATATCCGTCCGTCCGCCCGTCTGTTCGTCTGTCCGTTAACACGATAACTTGAGTAAATTTTGAGGTATCTTGATGAAATTTGGTATGTAGGTTCCGGGGCACTCATCTCAGATCGCTATTTAAAATGAACGATATCGGCTATAACCACGCCCACTTTTTCGATATCGAAAATTTCGAAAAACGAAAAAGTGCTATAATTTATTACCAAAGACGGAAAAAGCGATGAAACTTGGTACGTGAGTTGAACTTATGACGCAGAATAGAAAATTAGTAAAATTTTGGACAATGTGCGTGGCACCGCCCGGTAATTTCAAAGTCTTGCAAGATGTAATTTGGCAGTCGTTGAAGATATCATGATGAAATTTGGCAGGAACTTTACTCCTATTACTATATGTTTGCTTAATAAAAATTAGCAAAATCGGAGAACGACCATTCTTGTAGATAACTGCTAACCCTTGAAAACGGTGGCTCTTCCACTTCTTTTGCAATCATCGAAGGATCGACAGCAATCTCCAGCCACCACGATTCACGTAAGTAACACTAAAATTAAATTCATATTAATATTTTCATATATACATATACATATACGCACCAACACATAACAATACCATATTGTAATTAATTAAACAATTTTGCATATTTAATTAATTAAATAAATAATATTATAACGTGAAAGCTAATAACACATTTTTGATTTTTTATTTATCTCGTCGGACGAGCCCAAGGTCTCCTGCTCCCTCGAACATGGTCCTTCAGCGCCGATAAATGAGAAACAAATTTATATCCAGCGACCAAATTTCCATATAAAATTTTGTGCGAGGATATAATTTCACTCAACTTTAGTTTGGCGATATAATTGGTGATCCAGCAAAGAAGCAATTTTTAGTGATCCAGCGCAACTTTTTATTGGAGCAGCCATCCACATACACACATACATCAAATTAAAAGAATTATTTAAAAGTGTTTAAAGTGGTTTTGAAAATTAATTGAAGTTAAGGGTTGTTTTTGTTTGTGACCCACGCACATATGTACATATGTACGTACAATAGTGCGCGCAAAGGCCAAAAAGATTGTTAAAATAATTTTTTTTTGAAATCGGTTAATTTTTTGTTAGTCACAAATATTTGTACATTAAATTAATTTGCTTTTAAAAGTTTCAGGAGACAGGCATATGAGTCGGTAGGCTTTATTACTACCAACCAAGAGCGCACCTGAAGGTTTTGACTTCATTTGCGCTTAGAGTATATTCGTCTGGAGGTTTTGACTCCATTCGATCGCAGAGGTTGGCCAAGGCTTTTTTACCTCAGTGACCTCTTATAAAGCTAGAAAAGACTAGAGAATAGGAGTATCATACTTTTCACTTTTCCTTTTAACCTCACCTTTTTAACACTTGGCCCGTGCACATATATAAAAAAATTTAACAATTGTTCATTTTTGTTTCATTTTCACGAAATCACGTAAATTATTATAGTTTTGAAAGGTCACTTCAATTATTTTACAAAATCACTACACTTGTGTTTAATTATTAAAATTTTGCTGGCTGGCGAGCAATACACCACTTTGATTATTTACAATCGTACATATGTGCAATTAGGTACGAGCGGTCATCTGATTGCTAAAACATATGTTCATATATATAGGGTGTTTGGTTGTGTTAGCTTTTGTTAAAATCAGTGCTACTAAAAATTATCTTGTACGACAAAGCCTTTTGCTATCGAGTATTTTCCCCATATTCTGGTAAGAAATATTCGACACAGCCTAGGGCTGTACAAGGAAAAGTTCACAAAGTTCTTTGCTATAGGTTATTTCCCCTACCCTGGTAAGGAATATCCGACACAGCTTAGGGCTGTACAGGCAACATATAAATTGGTTACCATAACCACGATATCTTATCACAGCATTACAAAGCTGTCACCAACCCATCCTTAAACTGGTGCGAAACTGGCCCAAAGGAACTACTTTACCAAAATATTAAAAATATCAGTTTTCTGCGTGCTGGAATTAATTTTTGCGTGTATAATCTGTGGTGGCAATACACAAGCCCTTAAAATATAAATTTCTTTTGCTTTTTTCGTTTTAAATTAATTTCGAAGCTATTCATTAGTTTTTTCTAAGAAAATGGAAACCTTTATCAGACTCACCGATACAGTAGTAGAATATGACCAAGATTTTCTAAGCACTCCTATAAGTGACCATACAATACATTCGCTGAAAATTCGGCAAACTGATTTTAACGCTATGTATGACAAAGTGAAAGCAGCATATGACGAATTGTTGGCACATGTATCCATTCCTGATAAGACGATTGCCTCAATTCGTAAAAAACAAAAAATATGCTATGCAGCCTTCATAAGAACGATGGAAAAAATACATAGTTTAAGCGAAACGCTTGAAAAGGAAACAAAAGGCAAGGAAAACGACGAAAAGCAATTAAAGCGTCATAATAACCGTTTCCCACCATGCGGTACCTTAGTTTACAAGGGTGATTATATTTCATGGCCAACTTTTCGTGATATGTTCACGGCCATATATATTAAAAATGGCACACTTGAAGGAGTCGAGAGGATTTTCTACTTGAATCAAAAGACATAAGGTGAAGCAAAAGAAATTGTTGAAAAATGTGTTAAATAAATTGAATTGAATTGAATTGAAAATGTCCGTTGACCAATGAAGGCTTTGACACCGCTTTGCAAAACCTTAGCGATAGGTATGAGAATAAGGGAATTCTTATTAATTCTCAATTGAAATTTTTTTTTAATTTAGATTCAATAGAGCCAGAGTGCGGGACTTCTATTAAAAAATTGCAATTATTACTGACTTATTTTCAACTAAATTACCTGAACTAACACTATCGCTTTGGGAGCAGTCAGTCTAAAATAAAACGACTAGCTTCTCACAAATAGATTTCAAACGTTGGAAAGCGTTTTAGGTCTCCGAGGGGCCAAGCCAAAGATTCAGAAATCTAATAATACTAATAAATCCTCCCCCGAACCTTCGTAAAAGAAGCTTGGTGCATTTCAATCTAGTGTCGCCAATAATGCGTGCAAAATGTGCAAATCAAAGGAGCACAAAATTCACAGATGTACAAATTTCAAAAAGTTAGAGGTTAGCAAAAGGGTGAGTTATATTAAATCCAATGGCTACTGCCTCAATTGCCTCTATTCGGGACATTCGGTGTCGAGATGTACTAGCCCATACAATTGCGGCACTTGCCACTCTCGTCATCATTCTTTATTGCATTTACAGAATCAACGGTCGAAACAGTCTAACAAATCACATAAACCTTCGGATAATATACAGTCCACTTCTACACAAGCCCAACAAACGCGCGACTCTACTAGCAGTAACAAACCATCTGCTAGAAATGTACAATCCCATCATGCTAATACAAGCAAAGGGATTTTATTAGTTACGGCGCGGGTTAACATACATCACAATGGTACAAAATTTTCTGCCATATCACTTATATATTCAGGATCACAGTATTCCTTCATTAGATAGAGGCTTAGACGCAGAATAAACCTGCCAACACGTAAAATGCATGCTCAAGTTTCGGGCATCAATAATACGGTTTCTGCGCAGGTAAAGGAAGCGTGCATGATCCAACTGCGGTCACCTGTCGACCCACTGATTGCTATCGAGGCTATGGTTATTGTTTTGCCACAAGTAACTGGGAACTTGCCAACATGCCAAATTTCGGCGTTGAAACAACAAGCTTTTCCAGATCTCATCTTGGTGGATAAGCGGTTCTTCATTAACGAGCAAGTTGATCTTGTTTTGGGTGGAGACGTTTACTTACAAATAATATTAGAGGGTATTAGGAAAAATGTGCTTAATACACTTTTAGCCAAAGAAACTGTGTTCGGGTGGATTTTAACTGGCCATGCGGACGCAGTAAAACCATCTAACCATCGGGCATCCTATTTCAATGAAGTCTCATTAGTGAAGAAATTAGGCAGCTTTTGGGAACTGGAAGATATACCAAAAGCAAAAATTCGTACGCAAGATAAGCAAAAATGCGAAGAGCTCTTTAAACGTACAACTTTGCGGAATGATCAGAGAAGATATATCGTCTCATTACCTTTCCGATCAGACTTCCCAAAGAACATTAATTTAAGCCCTTCACAATTTTATTCAAATGAATCACGACTAGCGAAAAGGCCCGAGTTGCAAAAGGAATATAATAGGGTGGTCATGGAATATGAATCCAAGGGCCACATGCCCAAATTACCTGGAATACAGTCAGCTAATGCTACTGACAATTATTTCATGCCTCATCATGCGGTGATCAAAGAGGAAAGTACAACAACAAAGGTTAGGGTGGTTTTTAATGCCTCGTCTGCAACAGCAAATTGCAAAAGCCTTAACGACGTTCTCCTTCCAGGACCGGTGCTTCAGTCTGATTTAACTATGCTATTATTACGTTGGCGACTTTTTCAATCCGTCTTCAACAGCGATATTGAGAAGATGTATCGCCAGATTTTAGTCAATAGCGACTATACCAAATATCAGAGAATAATTTTTCGGTCTAGTCCGAATGAGCCTATCAGTCTTTATCTGAAGACTGTGACTTTCGGAGTTACTTGTGCCCCTTACTTAGCAATTAGAACTTGATTACAGCTAGCTGATGACTCGGAACCCGCCTACCCAGTTACATCGAATATTTTGAGAAATTATATGTACGTCAATGACGTCCTTGTTGGGGGCCATTCCATAGAATCGACAATTAAAGCGCGAGATCGGGTTAATACAGTTTCGAAATCAGCTGGTTTTCCATTACGAAAATGGAATTTTAGTGAGATTTTGGACGGGATTCCAAAAGCGCATCTTTTGCATGAAGATTTTCTAGAATTCGAAGGTACGAGCAGTGCCAAAGCACTTTGTATTAGATGGAATGCTCATTCTGCTAATTTCTCTTTCAAAGTTAAATCTATTGAAACTACTCAAATTCTAAGTAAGAGAGAAATACTTTCGGTTATTGCTAAGCTTTTTGTCCATAAGGGTGGCTGGCACCAATTATTATAGTGGCTAAAATTTTGATGCAAAACATCTGGATAGAGGGTACTAATTGGGATGAACCGGTTTCACCAGCCAAGCAGGATCATGGAACATTTTCGCGCAAAACCACATTGCAATCGAGCAGATGAGGATTCCACGATGGGTATTCTTTTCTCCAAGGGAGAATATCGAGATTCATGGATTCTGCGATGCATTGGAGGAAGCATATGCTGCTGCTGTATATCTTCGTGTAGAAAGTAAAGACGGGATAGACGTCAACTTACTTTTAGCGAAACCCAGAGTTGCTCCAGTTAAAACTATTTCTCTGCCGCGCTTGGAGCTTTGTGGGGCCGTTCTACTCGCAGAAATTATTGAATCGGTTATCAATAATCTTGATTTAGGTAACTTGAAATTGCATCTCTGGACCGATTCTACGATAGTTCTCGCATGGATACGCAAACCCTCATGCTCACGGTCCACCTTCGTAGCCCATCGCATTACTAAAATCCTAGATAAAGTAGGAAATTCAAGTTGGTCTCATGTAGATTCCGCAACCAACCCAGCAGACTTAGCTAGTAGGGGTGTATTAGCACACGAGTTGCTTAACAATTCCTTGTGGTGGCAGGGTCCTTCTTGGCTTCAAGAAGGTAAAGAAAAATGGCCGCCACAAAATACAGACTATACTACTAATAGCGAGGAAAAAAGGGTCAAAGTACATACTACCACCACAGGAAATGTTAGTGATATTCTTCAAAGATTTTCTAGCCTACCCAGAGCTTTGAGAGTGATGTCGTATATTTTTAGGTTTTCTCAGAGAACAAATCCCAAAACAAAAGCCCCATTTAAGCCATTGTGTTGCTCAGTTGCAGCAGCCGAAATTAAATCATCGATTACTCGGTTAATAACACAGGTATACAGGGTTTTGGATCTGGGCAACTAAAAGTGGTTTTTAAGTCAATTTATGACGCTGAATCCGAATCTGCATTCCGTTTTTTAAGATTGATTCTAGTTTTTAATATAGTCAATAAATTCATTTTTTAAGATTTTTGTCAAATAATATTCATTTTATTAACTTAAAAGTAACAAATCAGAATTGAAGATTGGTGGAACTTTGCCTTTTGTATTGTTTAGTATCTGTTTCGCGTATTAGAGTCCAACAATAGTCGCTCATCATGCCTTCATCCCAAAATCCTTGGTATCGTCTTTCAATGTTGGCTAGATCTTGGTGTAACCGCTCTCCCTGTTCGTCGCTCGTATCACCCAAGTTAGCAGTACGTGGAACTGGCTTGGATACTGATGATACATCAGGATAATTATATTTTGCTAATTTTTTTGCATTTATACCCGTAACTTTCATCAAACAAAAGTAGCAATCATCTTTATGGTTTTTAGGTTCTCTCCAGAGCGCTGGCATTGAAAAGGAAAAGTACTCACGTTCTCCCGATGACCACTTATACAGCTTTGTTTTGCATGCGTTACAAATAAATTTCGGTCTCCATGACTTACGAGTGTCTGCTACGCTGAAACCAAAGTAGTGCAGATACGCATCTTTGACCGCATATGTTATTATTTTGCCACTTTTTTTAATCATATAACCACCACAAACGTAACAAAAACACTTTGGATCAACTTTGCAACACTGTCTGTGCATTTTTATTTTTATATAATGGTGTTTATGGTTTAGAATATATTTTAATTCTGAGTCTTAAACTATTTTACATTTGCTTATATACTAAATTTTAAAACTATGTTCCTAAACGTAACTATACTTGTAAGTGCGTTTGTGTATCTAATGTTAGACAAAGGACTAATTTTAATGTCTTCTTAGTTTATTCTATTGTTTGCTTCTATTGTTCTATTGATTCTATTGTTTGTTTGTTCAAGGGCATTGCTTGAATATTAAGAAACCATCTGTTTTGTATGAGGGTTGTTTATACTTATCTTTCCTCAAGTGGACTGTATGTGTGTACATATGTGTGTGTATGTGTGATAGGTTTAGGTACCTTATCCTGTTTGTTTTGTAAGTATGTATGTATGACAATATTATCTTAAATTCTAGTGGACTGTATAAATTTACTTATTTTAGAGCGGCGTAGTTATATGTTCATACTTTTATGAACATTCTGCCATTTTTACTTACTTATCAAGCAGTGCCACGATTTAAAAGCTTCTATAACAGCACAATGGTGCTATCATGCGAGATCTCGGAAACTAGAATCAATCTTGAAAAACTAAATGCAGATTCGAATTCAGCATATCAAATATAGTTAAGAATCACTCTTATCTGCTGAGATCCAAAAGTTGACCTGAATTTGGAAACTTGTGTAATCATTGCACAGAGGCACTAATTTAGTTCGGAAATTAATAAACTCGAAGCAGGAGAACTAATAGATTCAAAGAGTGAAATACTTTCTCTCAATCCATTTATTCACGAAGATAATGTTTTGCGGATAAAAGGGCGTAATGAAGCATCTGAAGATTTACCGTTCAACGAACGTTGTCCCAGTATTCTCCCATATAATTGTAGGTTATCACATCTGATAGTTCAATTTATCCATGACATATCACTTCATGGTGAAACCCAACTAATGTTGCGACTTATCAGAAGGCAATATTGGATTCCTCGAGTGAAAACAATGTTAAGTCTATTATTCATAATTGTTAGATCTGCACGATCTACAGAAAATGATCGCAAAACCAACTTGTGTGTGCATTGCCGAAGGAGCGAACTACATTTTCGCGAGCGTTTACCAATACAGACGTTGACTTTATAGGACCATTTGATATTAAAAGTTATCGCGGCCGTGGTTGCCGCATTTCAAAGGGTTACATTTGTTTACTTTGCTACCAAAGCTATTCATTTAGAAGCCACAAGTGACTTAAGTACCGCATCCTTTTTAGCAGCCTTTGACAGGTTCATTGCTAGACGAGGATGTCCAAAAAATATATATTCCGACAACGGAACGAATTTTGTCGGAGGTTCAAGGGCACTTAAAAAAAAACTTAAGGGGGCTTTATTGATAGATACAGTGCGGGAGGTGTTGGAGCCTTTGTGCGCGATACTTATGAGTGTACCTCAGTAAGTAAAAATCTTTATAGTGCTGATATGCTACAACTTTCTCTTAATATAAAAGGCGAACAATTTGTTTTCCTAGGGGTATACAGACTACAATCTGTTCCTATTTCTGTATTTATTCAAGAATACTCCAGTTTCGTGCTGTGTGAAGAAACTACAAACTTTTTCATACTGGGTGATTTTAATTTAGACCTTTTGCATCACTGTAATACAACTGACGATTATTTGGCCTTGATGGCTGGAAATGGTTATACTTCCTATATTAATGAGCCGACGCGCTTAAGTTCGGGTACGTGTATTGATCATATTTTTTGCCGCTTTAATGCCGTACCATATAGATATTGTAATAGTTTTAACATTGACTTGCAAATAACTGATCACACGATGACGGGTTTGCAAATATTTGGAATTGTTTTCGACAAACCAAAAGCAAATCGCGTTCAGAAATCATATACCAAAGTTAATTTCCCTATGCTGAACCATAAGATATGTTTCGAAAGTTGGTCGAATGTCCTCGCTGAAAATGACATATCAGTAGCTTTTTACATATTTTTAGATACCTTAAACGCGCACATTCTCAACTCTTCGTATACTGTAAATAATCGTAAAAAAAATGTGAGACTTAAGCCTTGGATTACTCGGGATCTCCTACAGAAAATAAAGCTCAAAAACCAACTAAGAAAAAAATGTGCTAAGTATCCTAGTAATAGAAGGCTCCGCACTAGATACAACAAAATAAGTAATAGCACCAATAAGGCCATACGACTGACGCGGGAAAACTTCTTTCGAAACAAGTTTAATTCAGCACTTGGTAATATTAGGAAAGAATGGGAAGTTGTCAATAATCTTCTTAATCGAAACGGTGAAAAAGATAATGAGCGAATAGCATTACAAGCTGGAAGTCAGTCGATTACGGATGCTGTGGAAGTAGCTAATAAACTTAACACGCACTTTACAACGGTTGGGAACACAGTATTAACTAACTGCAATTGTCGGTTTGCGACCCATTTACCATCGGGCCAATATGCTCGAAATAGCTTCTTTTTTGACCCTATCACAGGTTTCGAAATTATAAGCATTATAAAAACCTTAAAAAACTCTAGTTCATGCGGTGAGGATGGTATTTCCAATTTAATTTTAAAAAAGATATATTTTAATGTGGTTGATATACTGATATACTTATTCAACACCAGCATTACTCAGGGTATTTTTCCCGATGGTTTGAAATGTGCGATTGTAATTCCGATCTTGAAAAAAGGGGATAAAAAAGATGTTAATAATTACAGACCTATTTCACTACTCTCGGCCATATCTAAAGTTTTTGAAAAGGCTGTTAAAACCAGAATTGTTAATTTTCTAAATAAAGCGAGCTTTTTTAGCTCCATGCAGTTTGCCTTTCGTTCTGACCTTTCAACAGAAGACGCTTTGCTAGATTTTTGCACCAACGTCTACAAAGCTCTGGATGAAAAAAGAAGTTGTGCTGGTCTCTTTGTGGACATAACAAAAGCTTTTGATATGGTCGATAGGGGTGTACTATTGGATAAACTATATAGTGCGGGATTCCGCGGTGTTATGCATAAGTGCCTTAAATCGTATATATCGGGCAGAACACAAAAAGTTAAAGTAGAATGTAGCTACAGTAGCTTACAGCTTGTTAATCTGGGTGTTCCCCAAGGCTCAGTTCTTGGTCCAATATTGTTCTTGGTCTATATTAATTCAATATTTAAGCTTCCATTGAGAGGCAAGGCCACTGCCTTTGCAGACGATCTTGCAATTGCGTACAGTACACCGAATTACTTTGAATTAATATGTGACATTAACCATGATATACATTTGTTACGAACCTGGTTCGCTTCACACAAACTGATTGTAAGTAGTAAAACTAGACTTATGTATTTCAGTCATGTTCTCAAAGAACAACCAAGTTATGATGTCATATTTCACTCCGCAGTGTGCTCTCGCTTTAACATGCACCATATAGCGTGCACTCAAAGTGACGCGATGAGATCTTTTGATTGTAATAGAAACTGTAGTGAGAGCTGCTTCAGGGTTGAAGTTGTTGAGAATTTCAAGTACCTAGGAATTATAATAGACAACCGCTTGAGTTGGTCTGAGCACATTAATGCTCTAAAAAAATACTTTCTATATACCACTCGTCACTTTTATCGTCTGAAAAAGTTATGTTCAATATCCACTTTAAAAACAGTTTACTACGGAATATTTCAATCTAAACTGCAATATGGTATCACATGCTGGGGCGGCGCTTCGGCTAATAAGCTGTCAGCAGTGGTAACAATTCAAAAGGGGGTTATAAGGCGAATCTGTAGTGCAAACTATAGGTCTCACTCTATGCTATATTTTAGGAAACTAGATATATTTCCGTGTCGACATCTCTATCTTTACAAAGTTTTAAAAACATTCTTTATACGGTGTGGCTACCTGGAAAGCTTTCCTTCGGAAGTCTACAACTTACGAAGAAATCTACTTCCGATGGTACAAATTCCGCATACTAGGACGTCGCACTTTAGAAGTTTTTACACATACACGTCGTGCAAATTTTTCAACTCCCTTCCTCCCACTGTACAGGTAATAAGAAATGTCAACTTATTTAAAAAAGAAGTTAAGCTGTATCTTTTTGGTTATAATCACTTTGAATTAGAAACGATGCTGAGGATGACCCTATAAACTGTACATACCTTAGGAAGCTGCAAATATTTAGTATTGATTCTCTTTCATATCTTTGATGATTTAATTTAATGTATAACTTAAACTCTTTATGAAATTTTTATTTTTGTACACCCCACACAAAACAATATACCAAAGCTAGGACTGGCATTTAGAACTATGTTAAACTTTAATATAAAAAATGCCATATACTTTTCCTATGCTGCATAGTAATTTGAAATTATTTAATGTAATATTGTAATCTTAGGTTAATAAGTATGCATCTGGAAAATGTTTAATAAAATACAATACAAAAAATACAATACAATTGCTGATTCGCGTGATACAACTTTACCAAAGCATGCACATCAATTACTGCAATGGCACTTCATACCGCCATCTGCGCCGCATATGGGCGGTCTCTGGGAAGCGTGCGTTAAAAGCTTTAAAGCACATTTTAAAAAGATAGCATTTGAGGGGAAATACACGTTTGAGGAATTTAGCATGCTCCTATGTCGAATAGAGTTGTGTCTCAACGCGCGACCTTTAATCCCTGCTTCTAACCAACCTTCTGACTTAGAACCTCTTACCCTGGGTCATTTCCTAGTAGGAAGACATCTATTAGCCCCGCCAGAATTAGATACGAACGAGAATCCTGCTTCGGTTGTTAATCGATGGCAGAACTTGAAAACTCTACAACATAAGTTTTGCCGAAAATGGAAGTCGGAGTATTTAGCTGAACTACACAAACAGAATAAGTGGAAACAACCTCAAGCTAACATAAAAGTTGGAGATCTTGTAGTCATCAAGGAGAAGATACGTTGTTATTTTATCGAACCAAAGCGTCGAAGGCGCAAATTTGGAATAAATAATTGGGAAAAATTAAAACCACACAAAATCGCTCAATTTTTCATTCCAAATATTTATATTTTATGATACGTATTGCATATTGTATAGCTCTTACGACTGCAAAAAGTAAAATAAAACTATAGAAGTGGTTTATTTATCGAAAAAAGCGGCGCAGGCGAAATTTGTTATTCGAAATTTTCACTTCGCACGATTTTTTATACTCAGTTGAGCAGAGCTCACAGAGTATATTAACTTTGATTGGATAACGGTTGGTTGTACAGGTATAAAGGAATCGAGATAGATATAGACTTTCATATATCAAAATCATCAGAATCGAAAAAAAATTCGATTGAGCCATGTCCGTCCGTCCGTCCGTCCGTCCGTCTGTCCGTTAACACGATAACTTGAGTAAATTTTGAGGTATCCTGATGAAATTTTGTACGTAGGTTCCTGGGCACTCATCTCAGATCGCTATTTAAAATGAACGATATCGGACTATAATCACGCCCACTTTTTCGATATCGAAAATTTCGAAAAATCGAAAAAGTGCGATAATTCATTACCAAATACGGATTAAGCGATGAAACTTGGTAGGTGAGTTGAACTTATGACGCAGAATAGAAAACTAGTAAAATTTTGGACAATGGGCGTGGCACCGCCCACTTTTAAAAGAAGGTAATTTAGAAGTTTTGCAAGCTGTAATTTGGCAGTCGTTGAAGATATCATGATGAAATTTGGTGGGAACGTTACTCTTATTACTATATGTCAGGTTAACAAAAATTAGCAAAATCGGAGAACGACCACGCCCACTTTTAAAAAATTTTTTTTTTAATTCAAATTTTAAAAGAAAAGTTAATATCTTTACAGTATATAAGTAAATTATGTCAACATTCAACTCCAGTAATGATATGTTGCAACAAAATACAAAAATAAAAGAAAATTTCAAAATGGGCGTGGCTCCGCCCTTTTTTATTTAATTTGTCTAGGATACTTTTAATTCCATAAGTCGAACAAAAATTTACCGATCTTTGTGAAATTTGGTAGAGGCTTAGATTCTAGGACGATAACTGTTTTCTGTGAAAAAGGGCGAAATAGGTTGAAGCCACGCCCAGTTTTTATACACAGTCGACCGTCTGTCCTTCCGCTCGGCCGTTAACGATAACTTGAGCAAAAATCGATATATCTTTACTAAACTCAGTTCACGTACTTATCTGAACTCACTTTGTATTGGTGTAAAAAATGGCCGAAATCCGACTATGACCACGCCCACTTTTTCGATACCGAAAATTACGAAAAATGAAAAAAGGCGAAATCAAAAGCCCTTGGAATCTTGGAAGGAATACTGTTCGTGGTATTACATATATTTATCTGGTAACCTTGCCGTGCGCGGACGGTTTTTTTTGATCGCTTTTCGAATTGTTATTCTTTTTACTTTGCAAACAAGTTTTATCTTTTATAAATATTTATTAATATAATAGAAAACAGTTTATAAGTTTAATTTCGTATTAAATCTTTACACAGTGCAATATACATAGTGGCTTTTTGTGCAATTTAAACATGCAGTCTGTGTGTTCATATATCATAGATTTTCACAAAAATTTGTGATAACTGCATACCTTTTTGTTGGTAGCTGCTATTAGCAAGTCATTGTGTGCCCTTTTTGCTTTCTGTTGTGTTCGCTGCTAGCTATACGCTGTCTTGCGATTTGCATCCAGTACTCCAAAAGACCTCTCGCCCATAATTTTTGAACAGCTCTTCAATTTATCCTATACTTATAGTTTCTTTTGCCTATTTTTCTTTTGGGTTTGTTTAACTTTGCAATTATGTTGGATTGCTGTGTCAAGAAGTGCACCAATCAAAAGAAAATTTCCCGTGGTGATACTTATGTTTGTTGTTGGCTCTGTGATAATATGGCTTATGCTATCTGTGCCGCTTTCTCTCACATAGATGGTTGGGTGGTTGACCTAATATCCAGCAAAATTGGACTGAACTGGACATGTCATGATTGTCGTTCCGTAGAAAATGACATGCGAGCTTTTATGAGGCAAACTCAGAAAGAGTTCAACAACATTTGGGTTTCGTGACCTTAACGAAAGATTCAAAACGATGGAGGCTCACTTTAAAAAATTGAAAGTGATATCTGAATCCCCAAAACGTAAGAAATGTATGCTAAACAATGACTCCAACTTGTCTTCGAGTCAGGGGCAAAGCTGTTCTCCTTCGAATGTCCCTTCAACCGCGTTGACTGATACGAACAGGCTTACCAAAGACGTTATGAACAATGCAGCTCAGGAATCTCCACAAGAATCTCCAAAAGGTTGTGTTGAGACTTCCAGTGAGACGATCTCTGGCAAATTAAACGATGCACGAACTAATAGTGGTACCTTTGCGGCTGTTTGTTCTACGTCACCAATGTTGATTTCGCTGGAATCCCCAATTCATCCTACACCTCCACCGGTATCTTTAGCTCCTACAATAACAGTTACCGATACTGGGGTTGTAGCTAGCGATACAAGTATACCTGAAAAAAATAGTACGGGCTCGATAACCAACGCTAGGTCAAGCAATGCGTTTTCTGTCAACTGTTCTATAACGGCCGCACCTTCCCAGCTCTTTGGTGCGCTATCCGCTACTCCTTTGCAGGTGACTGCCGTGCCACCTCGTAGGGCTGTATTTGTGTCTCGATTACACGCCTCGCTTACCGAAAATGACATTTCTCATTACGTTTGCTCTAAACTTGGTGTTGCACCCACTAGTAACATCAATGTGTCTAAATTTATCTTTAAATATGAGAGAGACATCTCCTCATTTAAAATATCCCTTTCAGATGAATATTTCGATAAGGTACTTGATTCCTCTTTTTGGCCTAAGCATACTGTGGTTCACTTGTTTACGAGAAAGGTGAGGGCCGAACCAAAAAACGGTATGACGAACACAGTAATAACAACACAAAGGTAATTGCGGATCTGTCCCGTCTTCTCATTAATTACCAAAATGTTCGTGGTTTACGATCAAAATTTGTTCCATTCTTCCTTAATTCTTTCAACTTTTCTGCACAAGTTGTAGCTTTTACGGGCACCTGGCTAAAGCCTGATAATTACAATTCTGAGGTTTTTTCAAATAAATATGCTGTTTATGGGCGTGATCGCATCTCTAGAGCGGGGGGTTTCCTTATTGCTGTTGAATCTAACCTATCATCTGAGTTGATTTTGCTGGACAATATCTCTCATATCGAATTCATAGCAGTTAGGCTTTCATTCGGTAGCTATAGCGTAATTGTTTGCTGTTCGTATATAGCACCTCGTTCGGATATGGATGTTTATGCTAGTCATTGCTCGGCCATCTGCGATTTGCATTCGCAGTTGGGAAATAACGATCGACTTGTTGTTGTTGGTGACTTTAACTTGCCAACAGTTAGTTGGGTTAATATAAGTGATTCAAACTTTGTAACTCCCACTGCTCAACATGAGTTTCTCAATTGCTTGTTAGACTCATCTCTTTTACAGATTACCAATGTTCCAAATAGTGGAAATAAAATGCTGGATTTAGTATTTGTGGATGGCTCGGTGGGTACTGCTCTTACGCAGATACCACCTTTATCCCTTCCAGAAGACCCTCTTCACCCTACGCTAGAGATATCACTTGATATCAGCCTACCCCGTAGGATTCAAGTACAGTCTTGTCCCCGATCTAGATGCTTCTACAAAGCGAATTTATTATGCTCAATGATCTGTTGGCTTCCCATGATTGGTCGGATCTCTATGCTTGCACTGATGTCGATTCAGCTATCTCTATATTTTACAGTACGCTTGATGGCTTCTTTGATACCTGCATTCCTACTCGCTATACCCTATGTTCGAATAAGCCCCCTTGGTTTTCAAGTCAACTTATCAGACTTAATAACATTAAATCTAGGCTTTATAAGAGATTCAAGAAATCTGGAGCATCTGCAGACCACTCTAAATATCTAATAGCTCGTTCTAAATTTCACCGCCCAATTGTTTAGAATTCCATAAAAGTTTTACAGTTGCGTAAATTCAAAGCGGAAAACTTCTGGATATCCTTCCTCATTAACCTTTGGAGGTAAAAAAGCTTGCACTGATGACGACGTTGCTGAACTATTTTCTGAGTTCTTTAAGTCCACGTATTCATCCAGTGGTTTTCATTCCGGTCAATATCCCTATCGCTTAGATAGCTCGAATTACATTAGGAATCCTGCTATTGATAGTAATATTGTTCTTCAGAGTCTTCAATCTTTGAAGCCCACCTTTTCTCCGGGACCGGACGGTGTTCCTAGTTGCGTGCTTAGGTACTGCGCCGAAAACATATATGAGCCTATTTTAAAATTATTTGAGCTATATCTGGGATCTGCGTCATTCCCGGCACTTTGGAAACAGTCTTTTATTATACCCCTGCATAAAAAAGGTAGTAGGTCAAAAGTTGAAAACTACAGGGGTATTGCTAAAATTTCAGTCATTCCTAAAGTCTTTGAACAGATTGTTACCAGACAACTCCAATATCAGTGTTCGAGTCTTTTATCTCCATGCCAACACGGTTTCATTCGTCAAAGGTCAACCACTACAGATTTGCTTGTATTCACCTCTATAGTTATGGAAGGACTTTTAGGGAACAAGCAAAAGGATGTTATCTACACGGACTTCAGAAAAGCATTTGATACCGTCAACCATGAGTTACTTATTCATAAGCTTGATTTACTGGGATTTCCGTTTCACCTATTAATGTGCCTGAAAAGCTATCTTTCTAACCGGACCCAAAAATTCCTGTTCAAGTGCAATCTGTCGGAATCGTTCGGAGTTTCCTCCGGCGTACCCCAGGGAAGTCATCTAGGCCCTTTGCTCTTTGCCCTTTTCATTAATTACTTGCCACAGACAATATTATATTCCCATACTATAATGTATGCGGATGATGTAAAACTTTGCTACACTTACTGTCCTACCGATTTGAGTTCCTTGGATCTTCTTCAGGTCGACTTGGACTCGTTCCAATGCTGGTGCACAACAAATTTACTAGCTTTAAATTGCTCTAAATGTAAGCATATGACATTTCACCGAGTGAAGCCAACATTGAAACCTTATGTAATAGATGGTACGCCTTTGGAGCGTATATCTATTGCAAATGATCTAGGGGTCCTTTTTGATCCGAAATTGAATTTTAACATGCATATTGCATCTATTGCCAACAAAGCGTTGGGTTTACTTGGATTTGTTAAAAGATGGGCTAAAGAGTTCGATGATCCGTACCTCACTAAGGTTCTTTACACATCGCTGGTTCGTCCAATACTCGAGTATTGCTCATGCGTTTGGTCCCCTGTTTCTCAAAAGCATATAAAGCGTCTTCAGTCAGTTCAAAAGCAATTTTTGATATTTGCATTGCGCAGCCTTAATTGGGACTCAAGTCTCCACCATCTTCCATACAGAAGTAGACTTCTTCTTATTAACTTACCCACTCTGGAAAATCGTAAAATTTTACTGGGGATATTGTTCATCCATAAGCTCATTATTGGAGAAATTGATTCTGCGGACCTTCTCAGCCGCTCGTTTTTTGCGGTTCCCCCTAGAGTATCCAGACACTACGTTCCTTTCTATTTACCCCTTTGTTGACGAAACTTTGCTAAAAATAATCCTCTTCTTATCTGGTGCGCGCACTACAATGACTTGTATAGCTGTATCAGTCTTGAATGTACTTTTGCCACTATACGTAATGCAATACTTGCCTATCTAATTAAAGAGATACAAGCTAATTTAATTTAATTTTCCGGCATTTTATTTCTTCCATAAAAAACAGGAACTATCTCGTTTAAGGATGGAGGAACATTTATCAACATGTATCATTAAGAAGGAACAAGACAGTACTGTGTTGATTGGAATCTGGTGCATTCCAACAACGTAAAAGACATGCTTTTTCATGAGTCACTGACCGGAATCGTATGCATTCCGGCAGTATAATCTTATGGGTCAGGCATCGAGCTGATTGGAATCTGGTGCATTCCAACAACACAGGTTATGTTACTTTTTTATGCCTTGTGATGGCGTATCCTCATTACACTACTCTTAGCACTGCCGGATTCCCATGACATGCTGATTGGAATCTTGTTGCATTCCAACAGGGAGATTGGAATCCACTGCATTCCGAAATCATGCTGAGCGGAATCTGATGCATTCCGCCAGTATAAGATTTCGGCATAAGATCTTATTTCTGCTCATATTTCTTATTATTATTATATTCTGAAATTAATAGTTCATTAATATTTCTTTGTTTGTAATATAACATTGTTGAAATCTCGATATATCTTAAATTTTATCTTTTGAGTTGTATATTTATATATCTTTTATATTATGCAGTCGACCATAGTTTGTGGTCGACTTTAAATAATAAATAAATAAATAAATAAAAATATAAATAAATTAGCGGTACCCGGCAGATGATGTTCTGGATCACCCTGGTCCACATTTTTGTCGATATCTCGAAAACGCTTTCACATATACAACTAAGGGCCACTCCCTTTTAAAACCCTCATTAATACCTTTAATTTGATGCCCATATCGTACAAACACATTCTAGAGTCACCCCTGGTCCACGTTTATGGCGATATCTCGAAAAGGCGTCCACATAGAACTAAGGCCCACTCCCTTTTAAAATACCCATTAACACCTTTCATTTGAAACCCATATCGTACAAAAAAAATTCTAGAGTCACCCCTGGCCCACCTTTATGGCGATATAACGAAAAGGCATCCATCTATAGAACTAAGGCCCACTCCCTTTTAAAATACTCATTAACACTTTTCATTTGATACCCATATCGTACAAAGAAATTCTAGAGTCACCCCTGGTCCACCTTTATAGCGATATCTTGAAAAGGCGTCCACGTATAGAACTAAGGCCCACGCCGTTTTAAAATACTCACTAACACCTTTCATTTGATACCCATATCGTACAAACAAATTCTAGAGTCACCCCTGGTCCACCTTTATGGCGATATCTCGAAAAGGCGTCCACCTATAGAACTAAGGCCCACGCCCTTTTAAAATACTCATTAACACCTTTCATTTGATACCCATATTGTACAAACGCATTCTAGAGTCATCCCTGGTCCACGTTTATGGCGATATCCCGAAAGGGCGTCCACCCATAGAACTAAGGCCCACTCCCTTTTAAAACACTTATTAACACCTTTCGTTTGATACCCATATTGTACAAACGCATTCTAGAATCAACCCTGGTCCACTTTTATAACGATATTCCGAAAAGGCGTCCACCTATAGAACTAAGGCCCACTCCCTTTTAAAATACTCATTAACACCTTTCATTTGATACCCATATAGTACAAACAAATTCTAGAGTCACCCCTGGTCCACCTTTATGGCGATATCTCGAAAAGGCGTCCACATATAGAACTAAGGCCCACGCCCTCTTAAAATACTCATTAACACCTTTCATTTGATACTCACATCGTACAAACAAATTCTAGAGTCACCCCTGGTCCATCTTTATGGCGATATCTCGAAAAGGCGTCCATTTATAGAACTTAGGCCCACGCTCTTTTAAAATACTCATTAATACCTTTCAGTTGATACACATATCGTACAAAATAAATTCTAGAGTCACCCCTGGTCCACCTTTATGGCGATATCTCGAAAAGGCGTCCACCTATAGAACTTAGGCCCACTCCCTTTTAAAATTATCATTAACACATTTCATTTGATACCCATATCGTACAAACAAATTCTAGAGTCAGGCCTGGTCAACCTTTATGGCGATATCCCTAATTGGCGTCATCTATAGAACTATGGCCCACTTCCTCTTAAAATACTCTTTAATACCTTCCATTTCATACACATGTCATACAAACACATTCCAGGGTTACCCTATGTTCTTTTTATAACATGGTGATTTTCCCTTACTTTGTCTACATAATTGGTTTTATTGGTCTGTAAATTTTTATTTATTATATTAATTTCGGCTATACGCTATATGAACTTTGTTTTTTCTGATTTACTCGTTTTCTATATATAATTATTTAATATAATATAACTTGTAAAATATACATTTTACAAAAATAATAAAGTTGGTCTTGAAGACAACAAATTAATATAAAAGATACTACAGTTTCAAAACACTTTTCACAAGAATTCATCTTAAAATACTAATACATTATATACTTTCAGTCTACGGAAAAAGCACCCTGGAATCCTAACAAAGCAAGCGCTTGAAGGAAAACCATATGGGCTGCAACAAAAATCCTCGTCTAAAGAGATAATAGCACCTGATTGGCGCACTCTATTGACGGTGGTAAGGATAACAAACAACAAAGAGTAGAAAACGAGTTATAAATAGAAACTTGCGAAGTGCAATGATGGCCTGATGCGTTAAAACGTCAAGCCTTCAATGTGTGGATCGCTGATGATAAATCGTCATGGGTTTTGAAATAGTCGGCTATACGGTCTATGAACTTTGTTTTTTCTGATTTACTCGTTTTCTATATATAATTATTTAATATAATATAACTTGTAAAATATAAAGTTTACAAAAATAATAAAGTTGGCCTTGAAGACAACAAATTAATATAATAAGTAATTATTTACTGACCAATAAAACCAAAACGTAGTATCTTTTACTAGAAAGAACGAAGAGGAACTCCACAGGTTTTTAATTAAACATGGAGTTATTAGTGAGTACAAGTTGTGTTCGAAGTGTAACAAACAGTGTTCGACAGTGCCGCAAGACCAAAACAGTGATTAAAAAAAAAAAAAAAAAAATTTGTTATTAAGTGCAATTTTAAGTGCAGCATTTATGCCAACACTTTTTTTCTGGCTCCCATTTATCCGTAAACAAAATTTGTCAATTCGTGGTGCTCTTTATTACCACACCACACCTCAAAACCGAGTATTTGGAGCAAAACATTGGCATTGTGCGGCATACGGTTGTCGACTGAGCAAACTTAACGCGCGAGGTACTAATTGAGTGGGCTATTTCCAATAGCCATACTATGCTCGGTGGTGTGGGAAAGGTTGTTGAAGTGGATGAGGTGAAAATGGGAAGCGGGAAATATAACCGTGGACGTTATATTGAAGGGCAATGTGTGTGTTGGGGGGATTGAGCGTGACTCAAGTAAAATGTTTGTGGTACCGGTGGTAGATCGGATAAAGGAAACTTTGCTGAGGTTAATAAAGCAAAGGATAGCACAAGGGACCACGATGTACTCGGACTGCTAGAAGCCGTACGACTGCTTAAAGGAGCATGGGTATGTTCACGCCAATGTTAACCACATTGAGAACTTTGTGGACCCTTCCACGGGAACTCAAACACAAAATATTGAGCGGCATTGGCGTGAGCTTTGCGCAAAAGTCCCCCGGTATGGTAAAGTGGAAGACCATTTTGATGGCTACATAGCCAAATTTATGTTTCTTCGAATATATAAGACGGTGAATGAGCGCATGCACATGCTATTTAAGGCCATTGGTTCGCTCTATAAACCAAGCAATGGATAAATGTAGGCGACGTGAGTGAACTGAAACTAAAATAGATTTATCAGGAAGTAGTAATAGGTATGTCGTTCATTGTTTTATTATAGGCACTACAACATAACACCTCAGTAACACGACAAAGGCGGATATAAATATGTAAGCATATTGTTATTAAAGCAAATTTTGTACTGATCTTTTCCTTTAACATTTTAAACAGATTGCGTAAGCCATGCTTCACTTCATCAAAGGTAAGCATTGCGGGTGAAAATATGTCTACCGGGAACCGAACACCCAAAAAAAATCGGTAACGCGCCTGTAAGGCGTTTTTACATGATTCCTTTTTTCTTACCACAAAACAGATTCGTATAAAAACGGTTTTTCTGCAACCTCCTGGGTGGCGTGGAATAGCAGATTAAATAATAATAAAATAGGTTCCAAATTATGTAACAGTTTTTTTGACAAATAGCTCATAGGAAATTTTGTCAAAAAGCTGTAAAAGATTTTTTATTTATTTATTATTATTATTAAATTGCAAATTATTCCGTGAATTACAAAAACAATGTAATTGTATGTTTATTTGAATATATGTTGAGCCTTATTAATCCTAACAGAGAACAACAAAAGTAATTTCCATCGTTGCTGAGCTGGCAACACTGTTCACTTTCATGTGCTTTCATTTGGACAGAAATTTTTTGCAATATTTGTGTTGATATTATAAAAGTAAATAAGTGAAATTTAACACAATTTTTTTCGTTAATTCGTGCAAGCTAGATTATGTTAATATACTAAATATAAAAAGTAAAGTGATGTGTGCGCTTAAAAGATTGTAAACGTGCGGGAACTATATGTATCACACAAAGCTGTTTTTGGCCGATAACTTTTAAAGTGGCGTATAAAGTTAACTTCCGCTTTCGGATTCTTCATCTAGACGTAAATACCCGTCTTTTTATACCTCACTCGAAAATAATGGCCCAACTTTATGGAGGGGCCCCTAAACTGCACTACTATCCTCAATTTACATTAATTTTCAGAAATGATCGCATTTGTGAATGTGAGGCCAATACACTTGGGTGAATGTTCTATCACCCTGTTTTTTTGTTCGTATAAACTTGTCACTTACCGGCACTTTGTCTTGATTTTGTTTACTTCGTCAATGGCACAAAAACAAATCATGAGTGGGCGGCCATCATGAAAATAGGGAAGGCACTATTTTTTTATAATTCGATAAATGTACCCAAGTATCGAGAAGATCATTATGCAGTGTTCACACCAACTGGAAGATCACACTACATACACGAAATGTGTCGAAATTGTGTACGACAGCTACATTAGCAGTATGAGAGTCAATATTTATGAAAATTAAAGGGGGGAGGATACTAAATGCTTCAGATTACCGAAAAATAGCTCTCACACGATTCTAGTGATAATGCTGAAGATTTAATTTATTTAGTTGCAGAATGCATGTATGAAGTCTGTTACTTTTCGTTTTGGGTCGCAGATTCAATAAAGAAACAAAATTTCTTCACCTCAATCAACTCAAAAGTTTTGATTTCTGGGTAAAATCACATACTTGCCGCCCAGAAATATCACAGTTTCCAGCATTTGTCATAAAAACTGATAAACCAAATCAGTTCCTAATTTAAAATTTGTTAAAATATTGCTCGTCAGTATATACACATGACATTTTTCATCCAATGATTATAACTTCTAAGGGGAAAATGTCATTACAGCAAAATGACCCGCTACTCGGCTATGCGAAAACGCATTGAGTTGCCTGGCAGGTACTCATCGGTCTGACCATTGTACAAATGAGGGAAGATGTCGACCATGAAACGACGACCATCATACTCTTCTCCATATCGACACATCAGTCGATCCCAGAAAATCAACACGCAAACCGTCACGCTATTCACGCCACGACGATGACGACGTTATTTCTATTGAAGCATCCGTGGTTGAAGTGGAGACTAATCCTTCCCGCTCTGAGCTGGAGGAAGGTGAATTGCACGTCTCGGAATCGGGGACCAGGGAAGGGAGTCCGAAGCAATCCCTGCTATACGAAGCAGCGGGGCGACAGTCAAACAACGGTTTAGACCTTTGCTAAAACATGAGAAGCGGAAACAAAATGCGACACAAGCACTTGAGCCATACCATCACCAGCATGCTCACATACATCGCTACAACCAACATAAGCACCAGAGGAGAGTGGAACCATATGCTTTCCAGCCTCTTGTCCGAAGTAATTTTTGATCCGGTGTTCAGGAACCCGCTGCGTTTCCGAGCCTCCGATCGCGCCGACCGCGGTTATTAAATCGAATCAGGAGGCCGACTACACTTGATTCGGGCCCTAATTGACCCAAGCGCCAGCACTCCTACTATCGCGGACGGCTTGGTCATAGACCTTAAGCTGACGACTACGGCGACGAAAAAACAAAAGGGTTGCTTCATGAAAATTGAAGGCAACTGCAGGAAAACGAGCAGAGTTGCAGTTCACGCTATAGTTCTGTGAAACTTTTGTAAGCGCTCATCGGCTAACGAGATAGACAGTGCAATCGTAAGAGCGTACTCTAATCTAAAGCTTGCCGACGCACATTTTTACAATCCTGCCGCGGTTCGCCTAGTACTAGGAGCAGACGTGTTCCCTAAGATATACAGGGGCACTATTCCAGCAGGCACAATTGGTCCACTACTGGCTCAAGATACCATTTGGGTTTGTCCTATCCGGGGCCTGTTAATTAATATACTTATTTATTAAAATTGTTAAAATCTTATACTTTTATACTCAAATTTTGAATTATTATATATGAGTTGTTGAGCTTTATATAACTAATTTGTTGAATTTATACATGCATTTTTTATACGCTAACCAAATGGATTTATAATATAATAAGTGCAACTGAAATTTTGTGACACGTACATAACTTTCTTTTTTTCTAAAATTGTTCCTACAGGGGAAAACTATCAACTTGTGACCAGGAATCTTGGTGGCTGCCTGCTGTTCTTCTAGGGGATTGCTTATCCCAAGGGGGCCGGCATGTTTATGCCCACGGTCCAAAACATAAATATTTTGAATCGCCCTAGTGTGTGAGATGTTAACATTATGTTAGCATCAACTGTTGACTACTTTAGTCAACCAGTTAACTACAAGAATGGAAATATCTTAGCGTTTTCAAGGGTTAGCGAAACTCTTGCCAACGGTGGCTCTTCCACTTCTTTTGCAAATATCGAAGGATCGACAGCAATCTCCAGCCACCACGATTTACGTAAGTAACACTAATATTAAATTCATATTAATATCTTCATATATACATATACATATAGACAAAAACACATTACAATACCATATTGTAATTAATTAAACAATTTTGCATATTTAATTAATTAAATAAATAATATCATAACGTGAAGGCTAATACCACATTTTTGATTTTTTATTTATCTCGTCGGACGAGCCCAAGGTCTCCTGCTCCCTCGAACACTTAGTAATAAATGAAAGAGAAACGCTGATGGTAGGTAGGTAGGTAGGTGAAATGGCTGCGACCCTAGTCGCCCAAGTAGCTATTTAAAGCCGTTTTGATGTCATATAACTCGTCCAAAACCTACGGAATGTTACGGTAAATTTGTTACAACCAGCCAGAGTTGTTAATAAAATTAAGAATATTTGGTATTGCTATCACAGATAGACCTCTGCGGTCTTCTAGAAACGGGGTTCCAAGGAACCTTAGTCGGGCTCAAGCTGGAGCCGGACATTGACACATAAAGTGTTCGACTGTCTCCCTGGCATTTGGATCTTTGCAGCTTCTGCAGTAGTCGTTATACGGAATGCCCATCTTTTCCGCATGCGTACCTACTGCCCAATGACCGGTGCAGACTGCTATGCGTGTGTTGGCCCTGGATTTGTTCAGAAGACTTCTCGTCCTCCTTCCATTATAGTTTGGCCAAATGGATTTTGATATTGGACAGGTGGTGATGTTATTCCACTTTTTTTGTGCTTTCATTAAGTAGAAGCTTTGGATATTCCCCTTGGCTACTGCTAAGGGTATGCCTACTTCGACACTGGTTATTTCCTCGTTCATCTCCGATGAGCCCCTGCGAGCCAGCTCGTCGGCCTTCTCGTTACCTTCTATCCCCTTATGACCCGGGATCCAGATAACGCATAGTTCTAGATTGGTGGATAACTGGGATATGGGTCGCTTACAAGCCCACACTAATTTTGAGTTAATGTGTGGCGAGGAAAGCGCTTTTAAAGCTGCTTGGCTATCCGACAGGGTGCAAACTTTACCAGCTACATTCAAGCCATCCAGTGATTTGCAGGATTGCCAAATCGCGAGGATTTCTGCTTGAAACACGCTGCAGTGTGATGGGAGTCTGAATGATGCAGACAAATCTAGGGACTTAGAGTAGACTCCGGCCCCCACTCCCGATCCATCTTGGAGCCGTCAGCGTAGATTTGGATGTCTTCGACCCTTATGCCCGGGTTTCTCTTCCACTCGTTCCTGCTTGGAATGGCGGTATTACAACCGTACTCAAACTTAAGTTTGCGAGGGTAATAATCTGTCGCGGTACTACATGTACCAAATCGGAAGTTTATTTAGGATACTACTATGCCCTTGCTGAGTAACCTTCCAACACCCAGACTCCCTGAGTCTCAGTGCTGTTTGTGACGATGTACAAAGTGTATGCAAGTCGATCGGAAGCAGGTGCAAAATGGGATCTAAAACAGCTGTGGGGCAAGTGCGTCCGGCCTCTATGGCACCAACACACGCAGTGCGCTGGACTTTTTGTAGGCTAGTGAGATTGTAGCTCTTACTTAGAGCTTCCCACCAGACTATGGAAACATAGGTAAGCACCGGTCGCACCACCGCCTCGTACATCCAAAGTGCCATGCTTGGCTTGAGTCCCCATTTCTTACCAAACATTGATTTGCAGGCAAAAAAGGCGATGCAGGCCTTCCTTACCCGCTCTTCGATGCATAATTTCCAATTCAACTTGCAGTCAATTGTTAGTCCCAGATACTTGGTATTCGATAACAGGGTTAGTTGCTGGCCGTTTAAGAATGGTAGTCTGAAAGCAGGTGGCTTGTACTTCCTCGTGAAGAGAAGCATATCCGTCTTGTCGGGATTTAACCTAAGGCCACATCCCTGTGCCCACCTGCTGAGTCTAGCCAAGGTCCTTTCCATAATTTCTCTCATTACGGAGGGGAAAGGGCCAGACACCAAGATCGCCACGATCTTAACCCCCCGCCCCCCCCCCCCCCCCCTGCGTTAAGTTTTCCTAGGATTTCATTTATGGTGATCAACCAAAGCAGAGGTGAAAGCACCCCACCCTGTGGTGTGCCTCTGCATACTTGCTTGCCAACACTAGCTCCTAACGCTGATGAGTAGCGTTGAAAATTGATTGTATTTATTAAAGAAATGCCTTACTATTTATACAGAATTGCCTATTTTACACATACGAAATTACACTAATACTTACAAGCTAAGGTATCTATGTTCTTGATACATATCTTCTGTTTCAGCATATTATTTTGACCTAATTTTAGATATTGGTTATTATGTACATATAAATATTTTGGCAGGTACATTGACAAACCGTTGCTTACGTTCGGTCGTGCTGTTGGCGAGTTGGTCAATATGACAGTCAAATAGGTTTGACGAACGTAAACAGATATGTGCATTGTATGTCGGCACATCTGTATGATGTTAGACTCATGCCGGGGTCAATATAATTTATTAGGGTCGGTATGATATGAATGCGTATGGTCGATTTGAATATGCATTTGTATATGCACAAGACTGCGTTATGTGTACAAGCGTATTCTGGTATATGCATATGAATTAATTGTGGTTAAAACGTATTCTGGTAATACCACACCATCCGCCTTAAGAAGAGTCATATACAATTGAAGACAATTGTATAAGACTATTCAAGATAATTAATGACCCACTTAACTTTTGCTTGAGTTTAAAAAATTGTTTAATTGCTTTTGTATTCTATTGTAATTTATTACATAGTGAAAACTTCATATTGACAGTAATTGGTTTGTTTATATCTGTCTACATTTGTTTTTAATAAGCTGACTTTTGTTATTTCCATTTTTTTTCATATCATGCTATTTTGTTTTTTTTTTTCTTTGGCATGTGTGTATATTTATTATTATGAGTAATGTTTCGTATCATGTGTTACCTATTGAAATTCGTTTGACACAATCGGCTGTTAAGTGTGTCGACCTACTTAAGATCCGCTTGTGTTTACAAATTATTCTTTAAAGATTCTGAAGTAATGGTAACTTGATGCCAAAATAAATTTGATTTAAAATTTTAATGGGTTCTTTGCTTTTATTTGTTAACATTTCCTTTACTTATTTATTTATTGCACTGATTTTTGTTTGGCGAGTAAAGTAGAATGCTTTCGTTGAAACTGTTTTTTTTCTTTTGTTCAATTATGTGAGTTACTAGCAGATGTTTTATACTGGTTTAATCCTATTATTATGGAATATATTCTAAAAATATTTTTCTTATTAATATTTTCTCTTCTACCGGGGGTTAAAATAAAAATATTTTTCTATTAATATTTTCTCTTCTACCGGGGGTTAAAGTAAAAATATTTTTCCTATTATATAAAATTATGAACTATTTAATAGTGGGGTTTTCTTAAATGGACCCGGGTTAATCAATTTATATTTATTTATTTAATGTGGTATTTCTAACAACTAATAGAGATAAATGATTTGTATTTCCTTTGGTCCTCATCCTTATTCCTATTTTCCCTAAATTTATGACCTATTCCTAGAGGAGACCGGCTTGATTTCTTTAATATGGTATTTCTATCAAACGCTAGAGATGAATGATTCTTATATTAACTATTTTTATTAAACAACGCTTTTCACTGTTTATTGTGTTCTACTAAACTAAGAACATATAAAGTAAGAAGTCTGTCATTAATAATACGGAAAATTTAAGAGTTGTGATTGATGGAAGAGCAAGGTAGTTATGTATTAGTAGTAGTCCAATTAATGGGCAAAAGAATGGTACAGTGGGTGCAAACATTTTTCATATCTTTAAACATTCATTTTATATTTGTTGTATTTTCCAGCTATATTTTATTTTTGATCTTATGCGGCATGCGATTTCTGCGGCGGCCACCAAGACAGAAAATCATGATACTTATGAAGAATTATTTAAGTTTACCGCACATGCACAACCTCTTGTGTTAGTGCAATTATTTGCTCTTAGAGAACTTGGGTGCCTACTTTTATTATTTTGCCTACTCGAGTACTATTCTATAATTTTCACCAATTTGTCCCTCGGGACAACTGTGTTTTTCCTTATAAATTTCAAGTCCTGGATTGCCGGCATTTTTCAGCCTGGTTGCAAATTTGTATAGAGCTTTACATATATATTAAGGTTCTCTTTGTGACTTTTCTTGATTTTCTGTTGTTGGTAATATTATTATTATTATTGGCTGGTTTTCAGTTTTATTTTTGAATTTTGCGTACTTCCACTGACACGGGATTTTTATTCAAATCTAATTTGAAAGAATTATTATTTTGGATGGTATTTTCATATGAACTACTGTGCATTTTGTTATTGCTTCCTGACTATCTTTGTCTTTAAAGATATCAGGAGTACTCAGAGAAAGTATAAACATTTTTTATTTGCTGTTCGCTTTAGGCAGGGTTAGTGAAGCTGCCTTTACTGTCGATTGCGACATTTTGAAGTTTATTATTTGGGGTTTAATTATTTGTTGCTCTTCCTCAGCTTTGGGTTTGAAAATTTTGCCTATATTTGTGCTTCATGTAATTTTTGAGCATCATAGCTATTGTGATGATCAATAGCATGATTGCACAAATTATTACTGCTAACCAAACATCTGGGACGTTTGGAACGTTTTTCGTATCTGATTCTTTTGGTGGTTCATACTTGATTATCCTGTTCTCTGTTTTTTCAGAGTTTCCTTTTCCTACCTCGTAACCAGCTATGGCTATCATAATGCCTTGCGCTATTTTTGTCCACCACGACATTTTGAAACTTCTGTAGTTACTTTCCTGTTTCAGTAAATAAGTGGTAAATTCAAATTTAAATAAAATGTCTTTGATTTTATTCTCTATCTTTAACACTCCATTTTACTTATAACTTTCGTTTTTTTAATTAACATTATAAAAATTGTTAAAAAAAAAATTTATTCTAAAATTTTGTTTTTTATTTTCTTAAAATATTTTTGTTTAAGTTTATATATTTTAAAATTTTGAAAAATAAAATTTTATAATCTATTTTTTGTTTAATTACTAATAGTTGGGTATAGTTTATTTTTCTTTTAACTTATTTTACAAAATATATTTTTTAAGATTATTTCTTTGCTATTTTTGGTTTACTAATATAAAATTCTGTTTTGTATTATTTTTATTTGTTCATAGACCGCCAAATTTTTTTTCATTTTAATCACTATTGGGGGATACCATTCTAATCATCCTCATGGTTTCTTCTTCCCTGGTTGTGGGATTTTTTACATCCTCTATTGTGGGTTCCCTATTCATGCCTATCTTTTTCCAAAATGGTTTTAGCCACTCTAACTCCTTTTCGTTATCTACTATTTATAATTTTTTTCCTAATATTTAATTAAATCTTTTTTTTTTTCAAAACACTTCTTTAAATTTTAACAATGTTAACTTAAAATTTCAAACCTCCTTTCAATTAAACTAGTCCTATTTTTAAAACAAAATTCCTTGGCAAAAACAAAAGTTTTTGCTAGTGGTATAGGGTCCATGAGGCCGCTCAATTTATTCTAAAAATATAAAATATACTTATAAAACTTGCTGCCAGTCAGAATGTTGCCAGCCACCAATGTCCGTATTTTAGGTTGCCAGTCTTAGTGCTGATCTATTGTCTTTTTTTTTTATTATTTGTTTATTTATTTGGTATTAATAATGTTATGTACTAAAATAAACAATAGTTTTAAGTATATAATACAATTATACAATGACTCCAGACGAGTTCTCAAGTACATGACGAGCTTCTTATAGATATATATAGTAAAATTTTATTAGTTGATGGTATTTAGATGTGTCTGCTTTAATTTGAAGCTTTTATAATATTTTATGATTATATTGCAGAGAAAAAAACCTGTAAAAACGGTGCATGATTTGCTTATTTTTAATAGAAGATAAAATGGTTTAAAAGGAAGTTATGTCGGGTATCCGGCATGAGTTAGTGTTTAGGATTGCGTATTGTTTAGCCACCAGCATTTTTTATTAATAGAAAGGGCTTCTATTTTGTCTATGGGGGAGATGTATGTGTCAAAACGTTGATTTTCTCTGTTGAGGGCTTTTGACGTAACTGTTTTATCGTTGGCTCTTCTAAATATGTGATAAATAATCGGTATATGGTCCTTATTTTGTATTAAACCGTTCTTATCAAGAAAGAGGAATGATTCCGGTAGTGTAAATCCATTTTTAAAGGTTGAAAGGAAATATTCATCGCTGGTAAGGTGCACGTATTAGAGTGCTATTATCATTGTAAAGACAGCGCATTATGTGTCTCCTAGTTAGATTTATTATATGACAGTCGATTCTGGGTACTTTGGCTGTGTTATACACTTTTGCATTCGTTACATATTTTGTATAATTACTTGTTGCTGTCCTATATAAGAAAGTGCATGATCTCAGAATCCTTCCTTCTAGTTTTCTTAGCCTCTCCATGTATGATGGTAACAAGTTATACAAAATAGGACACCCATATGTGAGTATAGGTCTTACTAATGACTGATACATGATTGATTTTAGTCCGTTGTGAAGGAAATTTCGTCGAGAATATTTTCTTATAAGCATAATATGCTCTAGTTGTTTTCCTTATTTGGTTGTTAATGTGGTGATTGTAGTACAAGAACTTATCTAAGTAAATACCGAGATATTTGACTTTATCGGTTTGTGGAATTGTGATATTAGTAATCTCAGATTTAATTTTAAACTATTCCAATTTTGTTTAATTTTAGTGTTGCATTTTTTGATAGGGGGCGAAATAGGATATTTTCCCATTTGTTGGTGTTTAATTTGAGATGCCAGTCCGTTGTATATTCTTCTAGAGTATTATATTTAAGTTGGATATGTGTGTCTATGTTGGCAATTTTACTGTCTGAGTGATAAATAACAACATCATCTGCGAAGGCTATTATATTGTCAATTTTATGCAGTAGGTCTAGTATGAATATATTAAAAATTGTGGGGGCATTTACAGTTCCTTGCTGTAATCCATTTTTTATATAGTAATCTCGACTGCTTTTTATATTATTTATCCATACCGAGAATGTTCTATTACATAGCATATTGTAAATTAATATAATCAGATGGAGAGGAAATTTGTATCCGATAAGTTTTGTTATAAGTCCTTCTATCCAAACTTGGTCAAACGCTTTTTCGATATCAAGGAAGCAAGCTCCTGTGATTCCAGTTCCAGTTTATTTCCCAGACTAGTAGGTTGATCGAATGAATAGTCAATGTCCATATTTAAAGCCAAATTGTTTTGGGCTGACCAGGTTGTTATTTTCGAGTATTCTATTGATGTTTATATTTATTACCACTTCGAAGACTTTGCTAATATTTGGAAGCATTTTAATATTATTTTTTTCTTTGTCTTTTTTTGGTATAACAATCATTTTAGCCTTTTTCCAACAAGGTGGGAAATACGCATTGTTCAACATGTTGTTAAATAGAGTACAATATTCTAAATTTATCTCTGAGGGAAGATTTTTTAGAATGATATTTGGTATTTGATCTAAGCCTGATGACAATTTACCTTTTAGATTTGCGAATACCCCTGCGAGGTCGTTAGAAAGAATGAAGAAACTTTCAGTTTGTTCTTCGTTAAGATCATTCGCTTTTTTTTTTTCATTGCTAAATGTTGTTTTCTGCGATTCGATGCTATCAAATAAAGCGTTTGTTCTTAAAGACTCATTGAAGCATGCTTCAACTTGTGAGTGAACTATGTAGGTTAGTACGCACATTCTGTTTTGAAGAGTGGACTGCTTCGAAGTGGACGCCAATCACATCTACTATGTCTTTGTTGTTTTTAATAATGTAGGTGTTGATTGCCAATTTTTTTTTTCAATTAAAGAGCTATCTAGTCTCGCTTCTTGCACCAGTTCGGATGAAGCAAAGGGGATAGAAAGGTGACTGATGATCTCATCTTGATTTTTGAGAAACGATTTTTAACAGTGGATATTTTTGATGGATCGCTGGTATTAATGTGAGAGAGCTTATATTCTAATTGGTTGTTTATATGTATTTTGATATTTTCCTGGATTAGTTTCTTGATTAGTTTTAGTTTTGTCTTTTCTTGTTGTATGTTGCTGAAAGAGCACTGTAGTTGTAGCCGGTTATATTTTTTTATATTGGTAAGAGTTTTACTTTTTTCTAGAAGTAATGTTTTTAACACTGGTATTTTGGTTAGGTTATGAGTAATGCTGTTAGTTTTGGTTTTCGGGACTCTCTTTTCTATGGCAGTTAGAATAATATTGTTTAGCTATCCAAGTGGTGGCCGATCTCAATATTATTTATGTTTCTATTTTCTGGTGTTCGGATAACGTTCTGGAGTTCTGAAGTCAAGGTGTTTTTGAATTTTTTCCAATTGGTTTTTTTGTAGTCCAATGTTGCCTCTTCTGTGTTAGCCAGTAGTGTAAAAAAGTTATCGTCTCTGCGAGCTATAATTTCTATGGCATTGTGATCGCTGTCATAGTGAAGGAATTTCAAACAGTTGACGTTGTCGTTGGATTTTAGTATATGTAATCTGTGGTCAGCAATGCAGACCTCCAAAAAAGAGCTTGCTCTCATGTATGAAGGTGATACAGAGGCATACATATTGCATCAAAATTTTAACTCATTTGTGATAAGCCAATCTTTTAACGCTCTTCCCTTAGGATTACCTTGGGCATTTCCCCAGTCCATGTGCTTACTGTTAAGGTCCTCTGCTATTATATAATAGTGATTGAGTTGCTCGACATTTAAAGCTTCGAAAACTGTGTTAAACTCTGTCTTAAATACATCGTTATTATTTCCTGCTGGGCAATATGCTGCTATTATATATAATATGTTATTCTGGGGCATATGTATTTTGATTATGCAAGTTTCAAGGCATGACAGATGATCAATTTTACGGCTAAAGACTGGTGAATTTAATGTTTTCTTTGATTAGTATTGCTGTGCCACCACCTCTCATGCCGGCCGACCTATCTTTCCATATCAAGTTTTAATTTAGTTTCATTAAGTAATAATATGTCTCGGTTTTTGTTTTTCAGAAATTCACTTAGATCTAGTCTCCTACATAAGCTTATTAGAGAGTTGACGTTAAGGGAAATAATATTTAATTGGGGTTTAGTAATAGCCTGCATGGGTCCAACGCTCATACTGAGTCCATTAAACCACATATTGCATCGACTCTAGCCGTCTGCAATTCTAGTTGTTTTTGAAGGTTTGTGATTTGATTGCTTAAGGATAAAATTGTATTTTTTAATTCTACTAGAAATGTGAGTTTCTCTAGTTACATTTGCATAGCTTGGCTGAGCGACTGTTACACAGTCATCAACAGCCAACTGCATCAACATAATTTATAGCTAGTTAAAAACCTAAACTTGAATTTTACCTGAATTTTATATTGAATTTATTTCCATATGTACCTTTTACGTATAAGTACGCATCCTGAATTATTTGCACGTACAAATACGTAATATCCTATATTACGTACATATTCTTTATTAAATTTAAATATTTGAAAGGTGTGTATTGTACGCTAACACGCAAGGATATTTCACCTCTCTGGCAACGCCAACAATGGGTTGACAGATGTGACTATGTACACACATACATATATTTATTATTCTTTTTGACTTTTGCTTTTACATTGTATTAATTCGAAATTATTTACCCTCTCGAGTGTGACTCAAATTTTGTGAATTCTATAGTTAAAATAATAAACCCTTTATATAAAAGGAAAATAGTGTTCTCTAAAGTTTAAACAAAACCCAGGTGCCTTTTTTATTTTAAAATTAACGCTTCTTAGTTGTCTGTGCATAAACAAAGGCAGCCAAGTTTGTGCAAAATATATAGACAAGCGCTTTGTGCATACGAAAAGATAGCTGTGTTCACCATCCGGCAGACCTGAACAGGATCTACCGCCATCGTACTCCATTGTACCATCATCCTCATCAAATCACCACCATCATCATCAAGGTACCACCATCATCACCATCGCCACCACAGCTATATCCCACAAGAAGAAAAGGAAGGTAAATTGTGCATTATCCACACCCCTTAAACATAGCTTAAGTTAGAGTTAGTGAATATATTTGGGTTGTTAGTGTTGTTGGTCTTAGTTATAGCTAGATTTTGCTTTTTCAGTCTTAATTTCTGTTGTAGCTCCTTATATCGTTCGCATCCCCTTTAGCATGCGGGGTGCCCTGATTTTTTGCATAGTACACAGTATAGGTTTTCCTTTTCTGTATTTTCTCCATCTGAGGGAGGGCAATCTTTGCTGTTATGTGTTCCGCTACATTTCAAACATCGCGGTGGCATATTATAGTTGGCGGCGCTATGGTAGAAGTTTTGGCAGTTTCTGCACTGTGGGATCTGAGGTCTACGTAGATGCTCCCATTTAATGCAATGGTATAAAATACAATTGATTGCTTTCAATTCGTTAATATTGCTTTCAGCGGATACTTGGACCATGAATATTGGCAGCTGTATATTTCGCTGTATTGATTTTTTAGTGGTAAATGGTGATAGTGATAAATTGTGCATTATCCACACACCTTAAACATAGCTTAAGTTAGAGTTAGTGAATCTATTTGGGTTGTTAGTGTTGTTGGTCTTAGTTATAGCTAGATTTTGCTTTTTCAGTCTTAATTTCTGTTGTAGCTCCTTATATCGTTCGCATCCCCTGTAGGATGCGGAGTTCCCTGATTTTTTGCATAGTACACAGTATAGGTTTTCCTTTTCTGAATTTTCTCCATCTGAGGGAGGGCAATCTTTGCTGTTATGTGTTCCGCTACATTTCACACATCGCGGTGGCATATTATAGTTGGCGGCGCTATGGTAGAAGTTTTGGCAGTTTCTGCACTGTGGGATCTGAGGTCTACGTAGATGCTCCCATTTAATGCAATGGTATAAAATACAATTGATTGCTTTCAATTCGTTAATATTGCTTTCAGCGGATACTTGGACCATGAATATTGGCAGCTGTATATTTCGCTGTATTGATTTTTTAGTGGTAAATGGGCTTACTTTAAGAATTTTGAGGTTGTCGTTTTGGTAGCTGCAAAACTCGTTGAGAATTTCTTCACAGTTGGTATTTCCGTTTAGGCCTTTCAGTAAATATGTTTTTGTTTTTAGGCATTTAGGTGTATATGAAAATATTTGACGTTGGCTTTTTCAAGGTAGCCGCGAACTCTTTTGTAATCGTCAAGGTTTGTTAAGTATATCGCTAATTTATTTTGGTTGTATTCTTTGATTTTAAATTGTGTTATCTTTAGACCATTTTTAATAAGTTCGATTATTTCTTTTGATTCTACATCAAATGTATTAATAGGTGGGATGTTTTTGTTATTACTCTTGCTTTTGACATTGGTAATTACTGTCGATTCATTGTTTTGAGTTACATTAGCAGATGCAGCTTCGGCTGCTGCTGCGCTAGTTGATGGGTTATTGTTGTTTTTTGGACCATTATTAGCTCGTGTTTGTTCACTCTCATCATTTAATTTGTGTACATGTTGTTTAAATTTTTCAAATGCTTCATTACACTCTTCTAGATCATCGTCTAGTATAGCGTAGTAATTGTTTTTGTAATTTTTTGACATTGTGTTCTCGGTCACGTTGTCATTTTTCCTTTTTATACTCAGTTGAGCAAAGCTCACAGAGTATATTAACTTTGATTGGATAACGGTTGGTTGTACAGGTATAAAGGAATCGAGATAGATATAGACTACCATATGTCAAAATCATCAGTATCGAAAAAAAAATTCGATTGAGCCATGTCCGTCCGTCCGTCCGTCCGTCTGTCCGTTAACACGATAACTTGAGTAAATTTTGAGATATCTTGATGAAATTTTGTATGTAGGTTCCTGGGCACTCATCTCAGATCGCTATTTAAAATGAACGATATCGGACAATAACCACGCCCACTTTTTCGATATCGAAAATTTCGAAAAATCGAAAAAGTGCGACAATTCGTTACCAAATACGCATTAAGCCATGAAAATTGGTAGTTGAGTTGTATTTATGACGCAGAATAGAAAACTAGTAAAATTTAAGACAATGGGCGTGGCACCGCCCACTTTTAAAAGAAGGTAATTTGAAAGTTTTGCAAGCTGTAATTTGGCAGTCGTTGAAGATATCATGATTAAATTTGGCAGGAACGTTACTCTTATTACTATATGTCTGTTCAATAAAAATTAGCAAAATCGGAGAACGACCACGCCCACTTTTAAAAAATTTTTTTTTTAAATTCAAATTTTAAAAGAAAAGTTAATATCTTTACAGTATATAAGTATATTATGTCAACATTCAACTCCAGTAATGATATGGTGCAATAAAATACAAAAATAAAAGAAAAGATCAAAATGGGCGTGGCTCCGCCCTTTTTCATTTAATTTGTCTAGGATGCTTTTAGTGCCATAAGTCGAACAAAAATTTACCAATCCTTGTGAAATTTGGTAAAGGCTTAGATTCTAGGGCAATAACTGTTTTCTGTGAAAAAGGGCGAAATCGGTTGAAGCCACGCCCAGTTTTTATACACAGTTGACCATCTGTCCTTCCGATCGGCCGTTAACACGATAACTTGAAAAAAATCGATATATCTTTACTAAACTCAGTTCACGTACTTATGTGAACTCACTTTATATTGGTGTAAAAAATGGCCGAAATCCGACTATGACCACGCCCACTTTTTCGATATCGAATATTACGAAAAAAGAAAAAAATTCCATAATTATATACCAAATACGAAAAAAGGGATGAAACATGGTAATTGTATTGGTTTATTGACGCAAAATATAACTTTAGAAAAAAACTTGTTAAAATGTTTGTGACACCTACCATTTTAAGTAGAAGAAAATGAAAAAGTTTTACAGGGCGAAACCAAAAGCCCTTGGAATCTTGGAAGGAACACTCTTCGTGGTATTACATATATAAATAAATTAGCGGTACCCGACAGATGATGTTCTGGATCACCCTGGTCCACATTTTGGTCGATATCTCGAAAACGCCTTCACATATACAACTAAGGGCCACTCCCTTTTAAAACCCTCATTAATACCTTTAATTTGATACCCATATCGTACAAACACATTCTAGAGTCACCCCTGGTCCACCTTTATGGCGATATCTCGAAAAGGCGTCCACCTATAGAACTAAGGCCCACGCCCTTTTAAAATACTCATTAACACCTTTCATTTGATACCGATATCGTACAAAAAAATTCTAGAGTCACCCTTGCCCAACTTTATGGCGATATCTCGAAAAGTCATCCACCTATAGAACTAAGGCCAACTCCCTTTTAAAATACTCATTAACATCTTTCATTTGATACCCATATCGTACAAACAAATTTTAGAGTCACTCCTGGTCCACCTATATGGCATTATCTGGAAAAGGCGTCCACCTATAGAACTAAGGCCCACGCCCTTTTAAAATACTCATTAACACCTTTCATTTGATACCGATATCGTACAAACAAATTCTAGAGTCACCCCTGGTCCATCTTTATGGCGATATCTCGAAAAGGCGTCCACCTATAGAACTAAGGCCCACGCCCTTTTAAAATACTCATTAACACCTTTCATTTGATACCCATATCGTACAAAAAAATTCTAGAGTCCCCCCTGCCCACCTTTATGGCGATATCTCGAAAAGTCATCCACCTATAGAACTAAGGCCAACTCCCTTTTAAAATACTAATTAAGATCTTTCATTTGATACCCATATCGTACATACAAATTTTAGAGTCACTCCTGGTCCACCTATATGGCATTATCTGGAAAAGGCGTCCACCTATAGAACTAAGGCCCACGCCCTTATAAAATACTCATTAACACCTTTCATTTGATACCCATATCGTACAAACAAATTCTAGAGTCACCCCTATAATATAGAACTAAGGCCCACGCCCTCTTAAAATACTCATTAACACCTTTCATTTGATACTCATACCGTACAAACAAATTCTAGAGTCACCCCTGGTCCATCTTTTTGGCGATATCTCGAAAAGGCGTCCATCTATAGAACTTAGGCCCACGCCCTTTTAAAATACTCATTAATACCCATATCATACAAAATAAATTCCTCTTAAAATACTCTTTAATACCTGCCATTTGATACGCATGTCATACAAACACATTCCAGGGTTACCCTAGGTTCTTTTTACAACATGGTGATTTTCCCTTACTTTGTCTCCACAGCTCTCAACTGAGTATGTAATGTTCGGTTACACCCGAACTTAGCCTTCCTTACTTGTTATATTATAGATACATGAAAGGCGCGACAACCTCCGAAGAGATTTAAGGCGAGCTTCTCTTCCAATTTGCGTCCTGCTACTTTTAATTTTTCCTACAAATTGGGGGGACACGACTACTTGTTCTATTTAACTCTTTTTTTTAGAGTTTATAACTTTATTAAATAGAGAGTCAAGCGCATTGCGCTCGCACATAATTCTTAATCACTATTTCTGCAGATTTAAAATCACTGCAGCTGTTGTTTTAATATTTAAGATGTATTATTTTATTTAGATTTTTACTTTTGCACAAGGCAAAAAAAAAAAACAACGAGGAGAAATATCTGATTACGTGTTGTTCGCTCCGCATGCACGATCAAACTCGCTGATCTATTGTCATCAATGTGGTAGATATTCCACCTTTTTTATGTAACAGTAGGTAAAAGGAGTTTGTTGGTTACAATTATGCCGTCCGTCGGGTGGAAATTTGCTGTGATTATTCCATTTTGTTTATGCTTTGCTGCGTCTCCCTAGTTTCTTTGCTGCTATACGCCTTTTTAGCCTTCTTTTGGTCTTCCTTTAGGATGGTATTTTTTGGCAGTTTCGCTTATGAGCAAATTTTTCCGCTAAAAATTACCAAACTGGCAGGATCACCATGTAAACTTAGTAATAAATGAAAGAGAAACGCTGATGAGTAGCGTTGAAAATGTATTGTCTTTATTGAAGAAATGCCTTACTATTTATACAGAATTACCTATTTTCCACATACGAAATTACACTAATACCTACAAGCTAAGGTATCTGCATTCTTGATACATATATTCTGTGTCAGCATATTATTTTGACCTAGTTTTAGATATTGGTTATTATGTACATATAAATATTTTGGCAGGTACATTGACAAACTTTTGCTGACGTTCGGTCGACCTGTTGGCGAGTTGGTCAATGTGGCAGTCAAATAGGTTTGACGAACGTAAACAGATATGTGCATTGTATGTCGGCACATCTGTATGATGTTAGACTCATGCCGGGGTCAATTAATTTATTAGGGTCGGTATGATATGAATGCGTATGGTCGATTTGAATATGCATTTGTATATGCACAAGACTGCATTATGTGTACAAGCGTATTCTGGTATATGCATATGAATTAATTGTGGTTAAAACGTATTCTGGTAATACTACACCATCCGCCTAAAGAAGAATCATATACAATTGAAGACAATTTTATAAGACTATTCAAGATACTTAATGACCCACTTAACTTTTGCTTGAGTTTAAAAAAATGTTTAATTGCTTTTGTATTCTATTGTAATTTATTAAATAGTGAAAACTTCATATTGGCAGTAATTGGTTTGTTTATATCTGTTTACATTTGTTTTACATTTGTTTTTAATATGCTGACTTTTGTTATTTCCATTTTTTTTTATATCATGCTATTTTGTTTTTTTTTTTTGGCATGTTTGTATATTTATTATTATAAGTAATGTTTCGTATCATGTGTTACCTATTGAAATTCGTTTGACACAATCGGCTGTTAAGTGTGTCGACCTACTTAAGATCCGCTTGTGTTTACTAATTATTCTTTAAAGATTCTGAAGTAATGGTAATTTGATGCCAAAATAAATTTGAATGTTTAATGGATTCTTTGCTTTTATTTGTTGATATTTCCTTTACTTATGTATTTATTGCGCTGATTTTTGTTTGGCGAGTAAAGTAGAATGCTTTCGTTGAAATTGTTTTTTTTTCTTTTGTTCAATTATGTGAGTTACTAGCAGATGTTTTATATTGGTTTAAGCCTATTCTTATGGAATATATT